>NC_091472.1:243952307-244072022 GCF_036971445.1 Narcine bancroftii | reverse complement strand
GTTAATGTATCTTGTTTGAAGATGTGAGCTGAATGCATCACAAATCATGTCAGTTCAAATGTCAGTACCTTAAAATATAACATCATTACAACATCCTTAAAATTATGTATTTTTCATCCCTTCCAATCAACTCTAGTATTGAAAGTTACCTGGTGAAGGTGTAATCCTTCAGATGGATACAGATTTGTTTCATTGAACACCTTCGCACTCTCTGCTGCAACAGCGGGAATTTCCTTGTGGGCACCACCAACTCCACACCCCATTGCCATACTAAGATGTCTGACCATGGCCTCATGGACTGCCAGGCTGAGCCACACATAAATTGGAGGAACAGCACCTTATTTTCTATCTTGGCAGTCTCCAACCATGTGGTATCTATATCGACTTCTCCAATTCCCATGAACTCACCTCCCCCTGTCTTTCTCTCTCTCCTTTATTGCTCTGTCTCCCTTCCTCCAGTTCTACATCCCCTTTCCTTCCTTTCTCCTATCAGTGAGCATCTTTCTCAGCCCCACTGTCTCTCAGATCCTTTCTATCCTTTCCTCAGTATCCACCCATCATCTGCTAACCTCCCCTTCCCCTCCCCCCAACCTTACTTGGGAGCCTGGCTGATTTTTTACACTCCTGACAACGAGCTCAAGCAAGTAATGTCGACTGCCTTTTACTTCATGTTCTGCTGAATTTTCCTTGATCTCTTGTGCACAGCATCTGTCGGTTTCTTGTTTGAATTGTTGGAGATTTCTCATACACATAAAATAACAAAGTGATAATTAGCAGGACCAAAGGGCTGGTTTCAGTGCTATAGAGTTTTATGCCTCTATGATTACTTTTCCTTTTTGCATCTTTTCACTCTCACCTCAATGCTTCCCCCTCTTTATTTTACTCACTTCATTTGACCTTAATTACACTGACCCACACTTCCTTTTCAACCCTCCCATGATTATTTTTCAACCTTCAATTTGATTGGTTAAGGAGATCTGTGTTAAATATAGCTCTCAAGTTCCAGATGCTTGTTTCTCCTGTAACGTAGATATTGACTTGTACTATCAGCAGTTTACTGCAAAAAATGTTTCATTTCTGGACTCCAATGGCCAGTGTGTTTGTGAGAGAGTGTTAGATGCTACAGGATGTTCTGCATCATCAGTCTGTAAACTGCTATATTACTTGCAGAATGAAATTAAGTTTAAAGTTTTCCCAGCAACATCTGGTCCTTGAATCTTAAAGATTGCTAGTATATTGAAGCATCATACCTAACTGTGACAGATTATGCTGTATTTTACATTGTATATAGAAATGTTTTAAAGGAGATAAATTGTGGCAGGTTTTATTTAGTGTAGGTTGCATACAAACACATCAAAACAGATTTCATTTAAAATACTGGAGCTCTGCTCAAGCCAGACAGGCTGGCTCCGAGTGCCTTTGCAAAAACTTTGAAGAATGCCTATAGGGACTTCATAAATGGATACCAAACCACTCTGATACAGCCAACAAGGACTCTCTCTATTGTGCTTCTGTGGAACGCTGATAGCCTTGGCCTCCTTGCTTAGGAAGTGCAGGACTACAGCCCCTTCCTGACTGTGTTGTGGGTCCAGGAAAGATCATATTTTTAAATAGACACTCTCTCTACAATTGGGCCATTGATATATAGTGGGGAGTGGTCCTTCGTCCACCTGAAGTCCACAATCATCTCCTTTGTCTTGTCCACATTGAGACTTAGATTGTTGCTCTTCCACCACTGCACAAGCCTTTCAACCTGCTCTCTGCAAGCCGACTCATCATTGTTACCGATGAAGCCAACTACCGATGTGTCATCTGCAAACTTGACGATTCTGTTGGAATTGAGTTTGGCATTACAATCATGAGCTAGTTGTGAGAACAGCGGCAGGTTGAAGTAAATTGATCAGGGGCAGGGAGACAATGAATTTACCGTATTTAAAAAAAAAATTGGGTTTGAAATCATCTGTTTCCCTCCCTCCTGCCATTAACACTTGTAAAGTGAATGTTGAAAGTGGCAGCTCAGAGACATCCCCTGCCAACTTTTGGCATGCCAATATGTACTTTTCACTTCCAGACTGCAGTGTTGACAGGCAGTGGTATGTTCTTGCCATTGGTGTCCAAGAAAAATATGATGTGTTGTTCTTCAAGCAGAATAGTTCAGCACAGACTGGATGAGCTGAGGGGCCTGCTGCTCTGCTCTATTGTTCTATTGTTCTATGCTTCTAAGCAGGGTGGCACAGTTAGCATAGAGGTTAGCAAAATACTAGTGCCCTGGGTTCAAATCCACCTCTGTCTGTAAGGAGTTTGTGCATTCTCCCCGTGACCCATGTGTGTTTATACTGGGTACTCCAGTTTCCTCCCACCATCCAACATACCGAGTTAGTAGGTTAATTGGCAGAAATGGCAGAAATTGGCTTTTGCCATGTTGTAAATGATTTAAAATTTTAAAATTACATTTTCTGCATTGACAAGTCCTCAGTTGCGTCTTAATCTGGTGAACATGGAAAGTTCAGGGAAGCTTGGAGGAGGTTTGGCTCATGGATCCCTATGCCAGCAAAGGAAAAATGGTTCCATTGCCTATGGGCACGTTGAGAGAAAGGAAGAAATTGAACTCCGACAAGGACACTTGGACTGGAGTCCAAAAGCAGATGAGGTCAGCAAATTCCACAAGCAAGTTGGTGTCAAATTTAGATCAATGCATTTGTTTGAACCCAGCTTGAGAGATTTGCAGGAGGACATAGCCTTGATGTTTGCTGCCCAGATATACACCCTGGAGAGCACAATCCATTCTTTCTGTGGGATTAGGTAAATGCTTGGAAAATGTATTTGGCTTCTCTATTTCAGCATAAAGTGAAATATGGGCTGGGGTTATAATTAAATAGTCTGTTAACTAAGTGCCAAATCAACTTTCCAAGAGAATGCCCTCTTCACCTCTTCAAATTCCTCTCTATAATCAATAGACTTTGGTGAAAATGGATACCTTGGGGATGGATTCATGGATCATTAAAAGAAGTGACCAGTTTAACAAGACTTGTTTCCAGAGAAGTACAAGAGGCTTTGTCAAACTTGTGTAGGAACTTGAAAGTCTCATAAGCCCCTTTCACACTTGCATCCTAGTATATCAGCCATTCAGTGTCCCAGGATAGGATTGGGGGTTTGGCCTTTCACACTAAGCTACTCCTAACCAGGACACTGAATGCTTTCACACTTGCAAGGGTTTATCCCTGGCGCTTGGTCTGTTCTACCTTTAATAGGAAGTGTCTCCAATGCAATTGTCCTTTTCGCACTTGCCTGATCGCAACACCAGCGTCTGCAAACACTGGGGATTGTACTAGGGGTCGAGGACGGCAATTCCTGGCTTGAGATGCCGGCATTGAACAGATTTTACTTTCACACTTGCCGCTTTAAAGGCCGATTGGTGTTCGATTCCTGGGATCACTGGCAAGTGTGAAAGCAGCTATAGATTCATGGAATAATACAGCATAGATACAGCCCCTATGGCCCAAAGCATTTACGCTAATCAAATTTGCCTGGATTTGGCCCACATCACTCCATACCTTTTCTATTTATGCACCTATCAATGTCTTTCAAATGGTGTAATTTTACCTGCCTCTACCACTTCCTCTGGCAGCTTGTCCCATATACCTAGTACCCTCTGTGTGAAAAACATGTCCCTCAGATCCCCTTTAAATCATTCGTCTCTCACCTTAAATTGATTTTCTATACTATCCTAACCCGGGTAAAAAGTCTGTGGTTATCCCTCATAATTTAATAACCTATGTATGATCACACCTCAGCATCCTTCACTTGAGGGAAAACAAGACCAGTCTGCCCAGTCTCTCCTTATAACTCAAGCCCTTATTAATCTTTTCTACACTCTCTCAAGCTAGTTATCCCATCTGTGAACCTCATGATTTTATGTACCTCTGTGAGTTCTCCTTTCAGCCACTTATTCTCCAAGGAGGAAAGTCTCAGTCTATCAAGCCCTCCAGCCCCGGTAACATCTTTGTGAATCTTTCCTGCTCCTTTCCAGCTTCGTGACATCCTTCCTATTTGCGATCAAAGCTCATACATTCTGAACCGTGAGGATATAGATTTAAGGTGAGAAGGGGCACCTTCTTCACACAGAGGGTGGTAGGTATGTGGAATGAGTTGCCAGAGGAAATGGTAGAGGTATGTACAATTGCAACATTCAAAAGTTATGTACATGGGTACATGGCTAGGGGAAAGATTTTGATGGACATAGGATGAACATAGTCAAATGGGTCGAGTGTAGGTGGACAACTTGGTCAAAATGGAACAGTTGGGCTCAAGGGCAGTTTCCATGCTCTAAAGCTCTATGACTAATGGATTACCTGAGCTTCCCTGCAGGTTAAATCTAATTTTCTTGATTTTTGGTCTGTTCCTTTTGAAATGTACCCTGTATTTTCTTTGCAAACAGCATATGAATCCTTTGTGAATTTCCCTTCCCTTTTTGACTTTTTATACGAAATTCAGATCCTTAAGGAGCAGAATGCAACAGAGAGGATGTGGTTTCCCAACATGATATTGTCCTTGGGCGTTATTTAATTTGTTATTCATCTACTTTTGCTATTGTTTGCTATTATTTTTCCTGTTGTAGAAATACATGGAAAATCAGTGTACAATGGGACAAAACATAAATTAGAATGTAAAATGTAGCCATGTAATTACAGAGAAAATTTATATTTGTAATAGAATCATGAAAATTATGACGTAAAATGAGATATTTTTATCTCACATGAAATTATAATACTACAGGATAATAATGCCCTCTGCTGGACTCCATGATTAAATCAGCAAAAAGAGAGGGTTGGGAAAATGGCCTTTTTTTTATTCAATGGATTATTGGGATGTGGGGTTAAAGCTGTGACAGACAGGGTCATCAAACTCAGGAGGGTACAAATTAGATTGCTGGGGGGGTGTGTGGCTTGACACAGAAATGAGAAAGGTGAGAAGATGGGGAGTAATTCTGTACTTAAAGTGAGCAGGTTTAGTAGACAAGAGCATAGCAAAGAGAGAGGGAAGATCTAATGCAAGGTGCTTAACAAGTAAGGCAGACTAACTCTGGGTGTGTATTGGCTCAGGGCACTGGGGTATTATAACTAGAGCAGAAACATGGCTGAGAAAAGGACAAGACCAGCAGCTTAATATTCCAGGGTACAGATGCTACAAGTGTAGCAGAGGAACAGGTATGAGAGGAAGGGGGAATTGTCTTGTGAGGGGATGGTCTTGTATGGTCTGATCTTAGAAACAAGAAGGGACTAATCCAATGGTTCTCAACCTTTTTCTTTCACTCACATACCACCTTAAGCAATCCCTATGCCATAGGTCAGTGGTTCCCAACCTTTTTCTTCCAACTCACATACCACTTTAAGTATTCCCTATGCCATAGGTGCTTTGTGATTAGTAAGGGATTGCTTAAGGTGGGATGTGGGTGGAAAGAAATAAATTTGGAAACCCCTGTTTTAATCGTGCCTAATTGACTTGTTATGTGCATGGTTTCATCACTCCAAAGGAAATGGGCCAATGACAATTTTTCTCAAGCAAAATATTTTGGTAACAATTGGGTCTCGAGCAGTGGTTCTCAATCTTCTCTTCCCACTCACATACCACCTTAAGAAATCCCTTACTAATCACAGGGCACCAATGACATAGAGAATACTTAAAGTGGTATGTGAGTTGGAAGAAAAAGGTTGGGAACCACTGACTTATGGCATAGGGATTGCTTAAGGTGGTATGTGAGTGAAAGAAAAACATTGAGAACCACTGGACTAATCACTTTTTTGGGTCTGTGTTACAGGACCTGCCCACCCCTTTATAGTCAAAGGGAATTGGGAGAACACATGTGTAGGAGAATTGCAAACAGCTGAAAGAATAATAAGGTAGCATTAGTGGGGGATTTTAACTTCCCCAATATTAATGCAATCGGCATGGACAAGATGGGCTAAAGCATCTTAACTTTATGACTGTCTTCATGACTCTTGACTGGAGAAATTTTCTTCTGAAATAAGATTCTGTATTGACAAATTAATTGGTTAAAAGATTTCACTAAAAACTGGAATTCACTGTACTTTAATCAGATTCCTTCCAATTCTTACATATCTCTTTTTGAAAGAAAAAAGCAATGATCCATGTTTTACTAATCGTATAAATAGATAAATGCAGCATAAACTTTGCAATATCTTCTCTCCACATTTAAAACAATTTTTAATTGAAGTAGAGTTAAAGAAAACAAAATGCTTGCTACCATCTCATGTGAAGGTTGGTGTTCTAGGTGGAGTAACTGTGACTGATGTAAAGCTGAGGGGCCAGAAGAGGTATATCCAGCTCTCAGAGCAAATCATTGCAATGGCCTCTTGGGTCAAGACTGGCCAGCCATCAGTGCAGTTTGCCCAGTATCCATAGTGTCTGACTTTATTGTTTTTTCACAGCACAGAAACAGGGTCATTGGAACAAACCACCCATGTTGACCAAAAGGCCACCTGAGCCAACCCCATTTTCCTGTATCAAGTGCATGTCTCTCTAACCCCTTCCCATCCAGAAACCCATCTAAATGTCTCTTCAAGGTTGTAATTGTCTCCCCCCTCTACAATTTCCTCTGGCTCCTTGATCCACATACTGACACCCCCCCCCCACCCCATGTGAAAAGTTGCCCCTCAGATCCCTTTTAGTTCTCACAGCAAGATCATCCTTTTTAAATAAACCAGAGATGCATATTATATAAACAGTCAACAAGCATTCCAATATATATTTTGTCTTCACATTTGAATTCACATTTTCAATTTTGCAGCAAACAATATCACAAGTTATATTGTGCAAACCATTTTGCAAGTATTAACACCGCTCTGCTCTTACATTTTCACAACCCATCCTCAACCACACTCCTAGGCATTTCTTTTTATGATTCTTTAAACAATTTATTCTGGCCATTTCAATACCGTGAGGATTGGAATGTAGTAGAATGTGAGTATGTTTATGGAGCGAATCATCCCACTGTGCTGATACTTTCCAAAATAAACCTCCTCTCTCTTGTTGAACAGTGGTATCACTGTGAGAACATTCATTGCGTTATTGACTGGAGCACCTAATCATGACTACCATTTATTTTCTTTGTAATATTTTACTTATCATTTTGAATATATTTGACTACAACTTATTTCCCAGGGACACATTATTCCACACACACCTTTTTTAACTAAAACCCCCCCCAATCACCACCCTCCTCATCCACCAACATAAACCAGCACAGACATTCCTGTCATGACAGGAATATTCCACTGAAACTATTATGTTATCTATACACATTTGCATTGTTTCATTTAGCCTCCATTATGGAATTGGGCATAACTATTATTTTATGGCCCTAATGGTCAAATTCTAAGTTATCACTTTTATCTGATATATTTAGTCAGTTAGGATAAGGTGGAAGAATGCTGGCTTGGCTCCACCTGAGAATCTCTTTATTTATAAAATGAAATACATTATATTATCAAAGATCTCTGCATACACAGAGATAAAGCTCTGGGAGAGGATGTGTGAAAGAGGTGTGTGAGGATGGGGTCTGCGACAGGTGTGTACAGATTGTGTGTGTGTGTGTGTTGCATGTGAAGTCATGTGTTGGAGAAGGGTACGTGTAGATTGTGAGTAGAGAGGGCATTTTTGAAAAGTGTGTGATTTATGATGTGTATAAGGCATATGTTCATGGACATGAACATATGTCCGTGAACTACTCTTTGTAGACGATGCCGCTTTAGTTGCCCATTCAGAGCCAGCTCTTCAGCGCTTGACGTCCTGTTTTGCGGAAACTGCCAAAATGTTTGGCCTGGAAGTCAGCCTGAAGAAAACTGAGGTCCTCCATCAGACAGCTCCCCACCATGACTACCAGCCCCCCCACATCTCCATCGGGCACACAAAACTCAAAACGGTCAACCAGTTTACCTATCTCGGCTGCACCATTTCATCAGATGCAAGGATCGACAACGAGATAGACAACAAACTCGCCAAGGCAAATAGCGCCTTTGGAAGACTACACAAAAGAGTCTGGAAAAACAACCAACTGAAAAACCTCACAAAGATAAGCGTATACAGAGCCGTTGTCATACCCACACTCCTGTTCAGCTCCGAATCATGGGTCCTCTACCGGCATCACCTATGGCTCCTAGAACGCTTCCACCAGCGTTGTCTCTGCTCCATCCTCAACATTCATTGGAGCGACTTCATCCCTAACATCGAAGTACTCGAGATGGCAGAGGCCGACAGCATCGAATCCACGCTGTTGAAGATCCAACTGTGCTGGGTAGGTCACGTCTCCAGAATGGAGGACCATCGCCTTCCCAAGATCGTGTTATATGGCGAGCTCTCCACTGGCCACCGAGACAGAGGTGCACCAAAGAAGAGGTACAAGGACTGCCTAAAGAAATCTCTTGGTGCCTGCCACATTGACCACCGCCAGTGGGCTGATATCGCCTCAAACTGTGCATCTTGGAGCCTCACAGTTCGGTGGGCAGCAATCTCCTTTGAAGATGACCACAGAGCCCACCTCACTGACAAAAGACAAAGGAGGAAAAACCCAACACCCAACCCCAACCAACCAATTTTCCCCTGCAGCCGCTGCAACCGTGTCTGCCTGTCCCACATCGGACTTGTCAGCCACAAATGAGCCTGCAGCTGACGTGGACATTTACCCCTCCATAAATCTTCGTCCATGAAGCCAAGCCAAAGAAGAAAAAGAAAGAAGGCATATGTAGGAGTGTGTGGAGTTTGTGTGAGGAAGAATGTGTGTGGATGGTGTGTAGGGATTTATATGTGCCAGACAGCTCCAAGAAAAGTGCAGAGAACAAAACAAAGGACTCTACATCACCATTGTTGACTCACCAAAGCCTTCGACACCGTGAGTAGGAAAGGGATTTGGCAAATACTAGAGCGCCTCGGATGCCCCCCAAAGTTCCTCAACATGGTTATCCAACTGCATGAAAACCAACAAGGTCGGGTCAGATACAGCAATGAGCTCTCTGAACCCTTCTCCATTAACAATGGCGTGAAGCAAGGTTGCGTTCTCGCACCAACAAAGACTTCCACAGATCCAGGCTGGCTGTAGCTGCAGTAACTCTGAGTGAGGTTCGGAGGCCGGCGCAGGCTTATATCCCGGAGGGTGATTAAAACTCAACCAGGTGGGGCTTGATCCCTTCAGGCTGACTGATTGACAGCCGGCCAGGTGTTGTCCTGTCCCCTTACACTCCTGCAGGTACAGAGATTTCCCCCTGCAGTATGCTGGCGGTACACTCCTGCAGGTACAGGTGTTTCCCCCTGCAGTAGGCCGGTGGTGTACCACCACAGCAAGTGTACATGGTGTGTGTCAGGAAGGGTGTGTACAGTTGTGTGTTTGGGTGTGCATATGCTGTATGTTGGGCATATGTAAAGTGATTGTGGAATTGGATGTGTAGGTATGGAGTGTGTGGGATGTTTGCAGTGTCGGGTGTGGGGTGTATGTGTCTGCAGGGTTGTATTTAGGTGTGGTTGAGTTTGTCTGTGGTGGGATGTGTGGGGCAGGATGTGAGTGTGTTCTGTATGTGAGTGGGATGAGTGGTGAGAGGAATGCATTTTAGTGTGTGGATGGGGGTATGGAAGGGTATGAGATATATGTGAGGGCCCTGTGGGCTAGGTTAGGTGTGGTCTATGGGGTGGGTGGGTTTTTGTGCAGTGGGACATTTGCAGGATGGGATGTGTGTGGGTGAAGTGTATTGCTGCAGAATTGAATGCAATTACTATGTCGATGGTCCTCACGGACTATTGGGGCTGAGTTGTGCATGTCAGGCAGGAAGATGAGTCATCACTGTTCCCAGGAAGGCTGCTGAGTCTCATCTGGCAGAGACATACCTTCTGCATCATTCCTGATCAGCATCTGAGGGGGCTTTAAACATTCATGGAACTTGTACATGACAAATGATGGTTTGGGGTTTGGCTCCTGCAGGCACTTTCCACAAATACGACTATTAAATCTGGCAAATGGAAATGACTTCCAAAATGTCATTATAAAAATCAGCAATATGCCCTTTTAAAAATAGTACATTGCAGTGACACAGACTCAAATCACAATTTGACATGATCTAATCTTCTTTGGCTTGGCTTCGCGGACGAAGATTTATGGAGGGGTAATGTCCACATCAGCTGCAGGCTCATTTGTGTTTGACAAGTCCGATGCAGGACAGGCAGACACGGTTGCAGCGATTGCAAGGGAAAATTGGTTTGTTGGGGTTGGGTGTTGGGTTTTTCCTCCTTTGTCTTTTGTCAGTGAGGTGGGCTCAGTGGTCTTCTTCAAAGGAGGTTGCTGCCCGCCGAACTGTGAGGCGCCAAGATGCACAGTTTGAGGCGATATCAGCCCACTGGCGGTGGTCAATATGGCAGGCACCAAGAGATTTCTTTAGGCAGTCCTTGTACCTCTTCTTTGGTGGAGCTCTGTCTCGGTGGCCAGTGGAGAGCTCGCCATAGAACACGATCTTGGGAAGGCGATGGTCCTCCATTCTGGAGACGTGACCTACCCAGCGCAGTTTGATCTTCAGCAGCGTGGATGCTCCAAGATATGGCAATACCTTTGAGTCCAGCTTTCTGTTTTCACCAGAGTATCAGTAAGTCCTGCGTTAAATGTGATTATTTAAACTCCTTTTCCATATTTCATTTGCATTAATGATTTGATCACAGACTTCCATTGGTTTGTTCCACTGATGGCACAATTACAAATTGGGCAGAAATAAAACGTATATTTAATGTTTATCAGGCAAAGAGTTGCTGGAGGAACTCAGCAGGTAGAACAGTATCCATGGGTAGACATGGACAGTTAACGATGAGTCAAAACCCTTTATCAAGACTAAGAAAAGAGGGTAAAGTTTCACAAATGAAGGGGGAAATGTTGGGGGAGGGGACCAGAGGTGATGGTGTAGAAAGATGTGGGCAGTGATGGACAGAAGGTGTGGGAGGAGGAGAGACAGGTGAAGAGAGTAACTATGAGCAAGAGGTTGGGGAAAAAGGGGGAGAAAGAAAAACATTGACTACAGGAGTTGGAAACTCCTGGGATTACCAAAAATTAGGAAAGAGCACGGATGTTTGAAGCAGTCACCCAATCTGTTTTTCATCTCATCTACACTCTATATGTGGGTCTAGACCTGAGCAATGTTCCCTCTATTATTAATAGTCAGTGTTCACAAAAATCTTATTTTTTCTGTGACACTGAATGGTTGTGCAAATGTAAACTTGAAATTGTTTCATGATCATTTTGGCACAGCCTATCTCTCATGGCTAATAGAACTGTATTGGCATATTTTAATAGAATACAAGTATGATT
Organism: Narcine bancroftii; assembly: GCF_036971445.1. Taxonomy (NCBI): domain Eukaryota; kingdom Metazoa; phylum Chordata; class Chondrichthyes; order Torpediniformes; family Narcinidae; genus Narcine; species Narcine bancroftii. The sequence goes on along the minus strand of NC_091472.1, from coordinate 244,060,666 downwards.
AACTACTTGTTTAACTGACTAACAAGTCAACAGAATCAGCTAAGAGCTTATTTTCAATGAATATAATTATTAATTACTACATTATTCTAGGTAACTCACCTTTTGTGCACACATTAATTTCGTTTGTCTGTTGGTTCCAAAACATGTGCACACATGCGCACAGCTTAGAGGGAACAGTGAACCTGAGCTAACCATTTTAACTCCCGAACCCACTCCCCACCCCCCCCCCCCACCATCACTGTTTCAATGCCATGTTTGTCCTTGGCTGGGGTGAGGCTAAGTGTCAACTTGAGGAACAACACATAATTTTCCTCCTCGACAGCCTTAAATCTAATGGCATTAACATCGACCTCTAATTTTAGGTAATCCCCACCTGTATTTGATTTCACTGTTTCCATCTCTTCTTAGCCACATCCCTGTGTGCAATTCTTTTTTCTCTCTAATTCTCCTCTATCCCTCCTCCCATTGTGAATGATCTCTCCCTCAACCTGTCTCTCCAACTCTCACACCTTCTGCTCCTTTACCTCTTACCGTCTTACCCCTTTACACAAGTAATTTTTTCTTTTTGCCTTATTCTTGATTAAAGTTTTGATTCATCGTTGACTGACTATTTCTACCCATGTATGGCCTGATCAGTTCCTCCAGCAATTCTTTGTGTGCGCAATTCTGGCATCTGCAGCTTTTTTTTGTATATTTAATGCCTGTCTGCAGTTCCACCCTCCTTCCTTAACATTCATCTCTCACAAGATGAACATTTTCATTCTATTGGACTTTGTTATAGGCCTGAATTGGAAACTGGTGTTTTTACACAGCTAGTATTGTGGTTGAACCAATTGTTTATCTAGAATTCAACTTGCAACTTTCTCTTGCTTGGTAGGGCATCGCGTTTAGTTGTGGAATACTGCTGCAGTATGTTCTGTAGCAAGTGGAGAACAGTTAGACTGATCAGCCTAGCCCTTTAAATCAGAGGTTGCCTGCCCATTGAGGAGGACAGGGGAGTAGTGGCAGTTATGATGAAGTTTGAGTGGGGCACAATTAATTGCGTGAAAGGTTTTTATTCTGTGTTTGTATTTAGTACAGAGAAGGGGACAGATGCAGAATAAAGCTTCTGAAGTGAGGCACAGCGGAGCAAGCTTGGAAACTGAAAATGAAAAGCAATGCTCTGGAGATCCCAGAAACCTGAAATGAAACCAAAAACACTCAACAGGACAGGTCTCATCCGTGGAGAGAAACAGTGTTAGGATCATAGATCTTTCATAAGAACTGGGAGTGTCCACAAACCGACTAGAGCAGAAGCCACATTGGATCTGGTACTGGGTAATGAACCTGGTCAGGTGATTGAACTCTAGGAGGGGAAGCGTTTTGGTGAAAATGACCACAACTCCCTGATCTTAAGCATTGCTATGGACAAGAGCAGTAGCAGACAACTGTAGCAGTAGTAGTGTTTAATTGGAGAAGGGTTAATTACAATAGGGTTAGGCAGGATCTGGGGAAAGTAAATTGGGCAGAGATATTTGCAGGTTTGTCCCACTGAATCTGCGAAAAGATGATTTGATAAAGGAACCATGCTTGACAAAAGAGGTGAGACGGCTAGTTAAGAAGAAACAAAAGAGGGGACAGTTTACAATTATATTTCTATCTTTTCTAGCCACGGGGAAAGCACTAGAACATTGGAGAATGGAAAATGTGGACCCCTTGTTTAAAAAAGTTATTAGGGAGAATCCTGGGAATATAGACCAATTAATCTTGAACACTGCTGGGCAAAATATTGGAGAGAATTCTGAGGGACAACATTTACAAGCATTTGTTAGGTCATGCCTCACAAGCCTAAATTAGTTTTGAGGAGGTACAAAAGAAATTGATGAAGGTAAGGCGATAGATGTGGATTTTACTAAGTCTTTTGACAAGGTCCTCTATAATGTTCAGAAAACCATAAGACATGGGATACAAAGAACCTTGGCTGAGTGGATTCAGAAAGCATAGGGTAGTAGTAGATAGAACACATTCTGCCTGGAGGTCAGTGACGAATGGAGTTCCAAAGGGATCTGCTGTGGGATCCTGCTCTTTGCAATTTTTAGAAATGACTTGGATGAAGAAATAGATTGATGGATCAATAAGTTCAAGGATGACACGAAGGTTGAAGGTGTCAATAGTGAATAAGGTTGCCGTAGGTTACAGGAGGATATAGTCAGAGTTGGACAGAAAGTGTCAGATGGAGTTCAAACCAGATAAATGTGAAGTGGTGCATTTTTGAAGGTCAAACTTGAAGGAAGGTGGAGTAGAGTACATGGTTAATGGCAGGATTATTAACAGTTTGGAAGAACAGGGGGACCTTGGGGTCCAAATCCACATCTCTCAAGGATGCTGCGCAGGTTGATAGGGTAGTTAAGAAGGTATGATGGCCTTTACTAGTTGGGGGATTGAATTCAAGAGGCATGAGGTAATGGTGCAGCTCCATAAAATTCTGGTAAGACCGGATTTGGAATATTATGTTCATTTTTGGTCACGTCATTCCAAGAAGGATGTGGAAGCTTTAGAGAGGGCGCAGAGAAGATATAACAGGATGTTGCCTGGATTGGAAAACATGCCTTATGAGGCAAGGTAAACAGAACTAGGGCTATTCTCTTTGGAGCAACAAAGGATGAGAGGTGACTTAATAGATGGCTACAAGATAACGAGAGACATAGATTGGGTCGTCAGCCAGCATCTTTTTCCCAGGATGATGGTAGCAGGTTACCAGAGGACATCAGTATAAAGTGAGGGGAGAATAGTTTCAGGGAGACTCAGGGGCAAGTTTTTTTGCACAGAGAGTACCAAGGTTGCAGAAAATTCATTGATTATGGCACATCAGAACACAATTCATGAGAAGTAGAGAAGGTTAGATTGTTGAAACTGTTTATATTGGCACGACATCATGGCCCCAAAGTCCTGTACGGTGATGTATTGTTCTATGTTTTGTACTTTTCAGTTCTGATGAAGACAGGTGTGAAATGACGTTATACAGTACGTTAACTCTTTATCTCTTTCCACAAAGCAATTCCTGCTTTTAAAATTTATTGTGTTCTTATGTGCCATAAACAATGACATTTCTGCAACTTTTGAATTAAAACTAATTGATTTAGTTAATTCATTTAATTTAGAGTTATAGCACAGTAACAGGCCATTCTAGCCCATGACCCTACATCGCCCAATGACACCCACAGGACCAATCAACCTACTAACCTTCCCACCCCTCCCCCCACCACCTACCATGTCTTTGAAACATGGGAGGAAACTTATGCAGATATGTGGAAACCACACAAACTCCTTACAGACAGCGCCAGATTTGAACTCAAGTCACAGGTGCTGCAATAGTGTTGCACTGATACGTTAACCAAGCCACCCCAATGCTTTTGTTTTGTTTATAGATTCAAAGCATTAATTAATTTTGGCTGAATTTGTTTGACACCAACATCAAGTGTAGTGTTTATGGATATTGCTCATAACTGTTTAAACCAGTGGTTCTCAAACTTTTTCTTTCCACTTTCCTTCTTTCCCCCCCCCCCCCACCCACATACCACTTTAAGTAATCCCTATGCCATCACTGCTCTGTGATTAGTAAGGGATTGCTTAAGGTGATATGTGAGAGGGAAGAGAAGGTTGAGAACTATTGCTCCAGACCCATTGTTATTGAAATATTTTGCATGAGAAAAATTGTAATTGGCCCATTTCTTTTGGAGTTATGAAACCATGCACATAGTGAGTCAATTAGGTACGATTAAAACAGTGATTTTCAAACTTTTTATTCCCACCCACACACCACCTTAAGTAATCCCTTACTAATGACAGAGCACCTATGGCAAAGGGAATATTTAAAGTGCAAAGTGAAGTGGAAAGAAAAAGGTTGAGAACCACTGGTTTAAAATGAGAGTTTTGTTATTTCTTAATAGTATGTAAGGGTTAACAATCAAAATATGCACTACTTCATTTCATTCAAGAAATCATCAGGTGGGGACGACCTTTTTTCATTGATGTGTTTTGCATAATCCCACAGGCAGTATCATTATAGATAAAAACATTTTTGTCTCAGTTACTGCAAATCTAATTTTTGTTCTGGATGTATCAGTCAATGATTTTTCAATGTGTAATATTGATTCCCCATTTTCCATCTCATTGACGAGGCAGAGACAGATTTAATGCATGGTAAAGCACCTACAATACAGCCATATATAGTGGTCTGCTGTCTCTGGTTTGGTGGAGTCAGGAAATGTAGCAAGAACTGGCTGAAGCAAACACCCCAAGTGAAACCAGGGCTAGGGAGGTGGGAGCAGCACTTCCTCTTGATTTCAGGGGCGAATATAGTCATGTGTGAGGGTCTCTCCAAATTGACATGTACTATGTAGATGTGGCCAGTGCATTGCTCCTACACTGCGCCATTCATCGGAACTGTGTTCTTCCTTGCCCAAATATCCTGAATGGATCGTGTACAGATAACATACAGATTTGCAGAGGAAAGAGGGGAAAATGTTCTCATTATGCTCTTTGACCTGGTGTCCACCTTTGTGGCTGTATCAACCATGGGTAAGCATCTGCAAGGTTTGAAAAGCCACCAGTTTTGCAAAGGATGGGTCTGCAGCCTTTCTGGGCACCTTTCTTTGACACCACCTGTCCATTGTGGAAAGGTTTCTGTAGAGAAACACCTTTGACCACAGGTCTACCATGCAGCACAGAATTTTCCAGACTTTCTGCCAGAGAAGGAGATGGTGGATCCTCTGGGATAGTTCGTAGAGCAGACAGTCTAAAATTATTTGACAAGACGCAAGCATTCTCGATCATGTGGCAAGACTTCTCTAGGCCAGCAGTGGGAAGGACGTACCTTGTCAGGCAGTTCAGGCACAGCTGAGATCTTGATCCCATCACAGCACTCTTGAGGGTGGCTGCCTTGTAGATGAATGAACTGTTTACTTTTTTGTAGAGCATACAAAGTATGCAATGCTGAAGTCCTTTCCAAGCAAGGGAACCAGAGGCTAACATTGACTGTTGCTGGAAGATCATGTGCTGTCTGGCTGCTTTATTGTGTGGGATGGTAGCTGCCAAGCATCAGCCCAGAAGTCAATGCAGAGGATCATTAAAATGGCAGAGAAGATCACTGATGACATTCACTGGGAGCATGGCTTAAATAGGACTCAAAGAATTATCTATCCATCACACATGACCTTTGATCTAATGCTACTAGGAAGGAGGTATAAGAGCTGGGACTGCCAGGCTGGGAAATAGCTTATTCCCACAGGCTGTGAGATTGATAAACAGTATCCTGTAAATTTGGGTTTCCAAGTCATTCCAAAATATTTATACATATTTATTTTATATTATATTGTTTCTGTATATCTGCTGTTATTATGAACTGTGTATTGTGTGTGCACTGTGGTCCAGAGAAACACTGTTTCATCTGGTTGTATATGTAAAAATGATAATGAACTTGAACTTGGTTGTAGAAGGAATTTAAATTTATATATTAAATTTAGACATACAGCGCAGTAACAGGTCATTTTAGCTCACAAGTCCATGCCGCCAAATTTGCACCCCAATAATCTACACCCCCCCCACCCGGTAAGTTTTAAACGGTGGGAGGAAACTGGAGCTCCTGGAGAAAATCCATGCAGACACGGGGAGAACGTATAGTCTCCTTACAGATAGTGTGGGACTTGAACCCCGGTCCAGACCAGATCGCTGTTGTTGTAAAGGCATTGTGCTAGACACTACGCTAACATGCCACCATCAAAATCACCCATCGGAGAGTGACCAATGTACCAGGGCAGTGTTTTCCAAACACAGACCACCTTAAGTATTCTTAAAGAGTCTGGAAAAACAACCACTTGAAGAAACACACAAAGATCAGTGTGTACAGAGCCGTTGTCATACCCACGCTCCTGTTCAGCTCCGAATCATGGGTCCTCTACCAGCATCACCTACGGCTCCTAGTATGCTTCCACCAGTGCTGTCTCCGCTCCATCCTCAACATTCATTGGAGTGACTTCATCACCAACATCGAAGTACTCGAGCTGGCAGAGTCCTCAAGCATTGAATTCATGCTGGTGAAGACCCAACTGCTCCGGGTGGGTCACGTCTCCAGAATGGAGGACCATCGCCTTCCCAAGATCGTGTTATATGGCGAGCTCTCCACTGGCCACCGAGACAGAGGTGCACCAAAGAAGAGATACAAGGACTGCTTAAAGAAATCTCTTGATGCCTGCCACATCGACCACCGCCAGTGGGCTGATATCGCCTCCAACCGTGCATTTTGGCGCCTCACAGTTCGGCGGGCAGCAACCTCCTTTGAAGAAGACCGCAGAGCCCACCTCACTGACAAAAGACAAAGGAGGAAAAACCCAACACCCAACCCCAACCCACCAATTTTCCCTTGCAACTGCTGCAACCGAGCCTGCCTGTCCCGCATCGGACTTGTCAGTCACCAACGAGCCTGCAGCAGTCGTGGACATACCCCTCCATAAATCTTCGTCCGCGAAGCCAAGCCAAAGAAAAAGAAAGAATTTTCTGAGAATTTTGCTGTAACATTTACAACTTTGCATTACATACTAGTTTATTGTATCATTAACTCTTGCCTTCACCTATTGCATCAGCAATATGTTTCTTCACTGTGTAATCTCAGTAGCAGCAAACAATAAAGTGTCGGCTGTGTTACAAACACATAGTTAGGTATTTGAAATGCAGATCATTGTTTTCCATTGTCCAAGCAATGTTCAACAAGCATTGTGTGTGCCTGCCACCCCAGGGAGACATAGCCACACCTCAGCATTGATAAATCCCTTTCATCCAGTTTGGTTGGGAGCCACTGTATTTTTAAATGGGACAGATGGTTAGAAATAAAGAAAATCTGCAGATACTGGGGTCTGGTGCAGGTCATAAAAGTGTAGTAACCTGGTAAGTCAACTATAGACCTGTTAGGTTTCTCCAGCACTCTTGTGTACTGTGCTGAGGGATTTAGTGTTTTCCAGGCAGCAGCAGGTGTAAAAAGGAAAGGAAGGACAAGGGTGAAGGTCAGAGGACAAGATCATTAACAAATGCAGAAGTACAATGTACGAACTTTTTACTTGCTGGAGCTATACAGGTTACATAAAATTCACTAACAAAAAATTAAGTATGAATTAAATCACCATGAGAGAAACTAATGGTTAATTGTTTTTGGAATTCTACTGTCTATTATTACAGCACCAGTGACTTGGGTTAGAATTGGCAGAGTACAATTCTCCAAGGAGCTTGTCCTTTCTCCCATGACCTGTGTGGGATTTCCCTGGGTTCTCTGGTTTCCTCCTATCCTCCAAAAATGAATGGTATTGGTAGGTTAATTGGGTGGCACAGATTTCATGGGCCAGAGGGCCTTCTACTATTCTGTATTGTTAAAATACATCAAAAAATACCAAATATTATTGAACAAACTTCAATGAGAGTTTGGAATGATTGAAGAAAATGTCATAATTCTGAGGGTCCGCTGGATTTCTGCCCTTTCCATGAATCCAACTAAGGGAATATAATTCAGAAGAGCAAACTATTCCAAACTCCATTGGCATTTGAATGGAGATGTAGTGAAGGCAATATTATGTTCCTCAAATGCATAATTCCCTCAATAGGGTAGGAAACAGAATCTTGTTTAAAGTTTTTCACAACTTCAAGCAGATTTTTAGGGCTTTTAGATCACCGGCATGTAATGGCACAATCAACAAAATTTGCAGTTACATGGGCAGTCTGAAAAGGAGAGTGCAGGAATTTTTAGCAATTCCTGCATCGCAATTTATCCTGCAGGACCCCTAGTACTTTTTGTAGTGTCTAAATCACACCACAAAACTCACCTCATGAATTTGATGTCCAGCTGATGTCTCAGGCTCCTCGTAAAAGCACCGAGGACTGAAGTACACAGGAACTTAAGGGGCGCAGTGTAAATGACCACAAGATGAGTAATTAATTAATTTATGTTAAATTTTCACAGATTTTTCCAACATTGCTGTCTAAAAAAAACACTTTTAAAGCCTTCAGAATTTCAGAAACAATTGCACTGCAATAGTACTTTTAAAATTGTAAATCATTTCAATGCTTTATCAAACAAAATGTTCAATTTTACTTATTGCTCATGTCCCAAGATTAATGAATTCCCTTAAAGTTCAATCACACTTCATGCAAAATCAATGCATCCTATTCTGAGAATTTTCCTCATTATCTCCACAGTGAGACTAGATGGTGATTTTATTCACAACAATTTTGTTTATCAGGCAGCATATCAACAACAGATTATAATTTTGACTTATCAGTCTGGTGGCAAGTTTTCTTCAGGGACCCCCTCCCCCCCACTACTCCCGAAATAACTACCAGCCAATTAAGGACTTCTGAAGTGTGTTTGTTGCACTGGAGGATAAATGACTCCCAAAGTGCACACAGGATCTTCTTCCACAAGCAGAACAGTGGAGCATGAAGCTGATAAAGATGCAAAAGGTCTTTATTGGACTTGACAAGCAGACATTCTCTCGGAGACCCTTTAGGTGGAAACTTCAAAATCAAAGTACATGTAGTTTTCATACTTTTTAAACACAAAGACATCATTAAATGACAAAGCTACAGTTTCAATGGCTTTAATTAGCTACCTAATGTTTTCATTTAGACAAGCAACTTTGCAGAATTACATATTACTATGGGAACATTCTGCAACTGGCAGTCCAGAATTGAATCGAATTGCTTAGCATCAAAGAGGTGCGGTGAAAAACTTTGTTTTGCATGCTATCCAGTCAACTCACTGTATCCTTAGGTATGACAGGCAATGCAAAATAAAACAGAAGTGCAGATTTTAGTGTGATAGAGAAAACATTTGCTTAAGGATCAGTGCAGAGGCTGATCTTTATGAATGAGAGGCACATTCAATAGTCTAATAACAGATAGAAAGAAAGTATCCTTGAAACTGGTGGTGCGTTTTCAAACTTCTGCCTGGTGGAGAGAATGACTGGGGTGGGTCCTTTCATATGTTGGCTGCTTCCTGACATGTAGACAGAGTCGATGATGGGGGTGGGGGGGGGGGGTGGTGGGGGGAGGTTAGTTTGCATGATAGCTTGAGAAGTGTACACCACTCTGCAGTTTCTGGACAGGAGTTTCCTTCCCAAGCAGTGACACATCCAGACAGGTACTTTGTACAATGTTGGGGAATAACTCCCTGGATATAAAAAACAGTTGGAATTTAAAGTGAGAAAACAGGCACATCATGATGGCTGCCAGAAGAAATGGATGAGGCAGGAACTAATGCAACATTTAAAAGATAATTGGACAGAATGGATTTAGGACTATGCTGATCAACTGACAGAGGTCTTTAACAACATCATTACAGCAGTCCATCATCCTTGTTAGTTTCAAGGCAGCCACAATCATTCCAGTACCAAAGATAGCAACGTAACAGGCCTCAATGACGACTACCTCATGGCACTGACCTCTACCATTTTGAAATGCTTTGAGAGTTTGGTGATGGAACGTGTCAAGCAGTGGCGTCACTAGGGTTGGTGTTACCCAGTGTGTTAACTCATGGTGTCACCAACATCCCCTCCCCCCATCCTCCCCTCATGGACCTCCTCCCATACCAGACCATACAGAATCCTTAGTAATGTTTTTTGTACTGATGTTACTCAAATCGTAATTCCCGTAGATCACTGAATGTAATGGCAAGAGTAGTGAGATAAACAACTAGCAAAATTCAAATTACTTCTTTAAATTAAAATATCATCCATAGAGTGGCAGTAAAAACAACAGCACGTGCTTGTAGCGGGTGCAAGCGAAACCATATGATTCAAAGCGTCATTGTAATTGGGCAATAATGACAGCTCTGACCGGAGCACATTAGAAGATTCAAAAAGTAAATTAGCATGGAGTTTGTAGGTGCATTGATACATGCAGCTGGGGTTACAAAAAATGTTTTTGTTGTTATAACTAACTACAGGGATATTTTGATAAAAAATAATAAATTTCTGCTACACTGCACAAAAATTTTATAGACAGTCATTTTGGTGTCACCCCCTCTGATGGTGTTACCCAGTGTGGTCTATAGCCCTGCACCTCCCTAGTAATGCCAATGGCATCAAGGTGCACCTCCCAGAGGATCCATTTCAATTCGTCTACAGACATAATCGTCCCACTGATGATGCTATAGCCTTGCCCCTCTATTCCATTCTGACCCACCTGGAGAACAATGCCTCATACACCAGACTGCTGTACAGCTCAGTGTTTAATAAAATCATACCGCAGCGGCTGATGGAGAAGTTGTTCTTGCTGGGACTCAACACCTCTCTCTGTAACTGGAATCTGGACCTCCTAACGGAAAGGCCTCAATGTATCCAGGGTGGCAGCAGGACACAGTGCACCATCACGCTGAGCACTGCACACCTCAGGACTGTGTACTTCGCCCATACCGTTCACTCTACTGACTCATGACTGCAATAGTTTGCAGATGACATGCTAATAGTTGGCTTCAACAGCAACAACAATGAGATGCACTTCAGAAAATAGGGGAAAATTTTTGAGATATGATGCGAAAATAACAACTTGGCTCTCAACATGGATGAAGTAAAGGAGATGATTGTGAACTTCAGGAGGACTAGAGACAACCACTCTCCACTTCATTTTAATAGCTTGGTAGTGGAGAGAGTGGAGAGCAGAAAGTTCCTCAGAGGACACTTGACCTATCCCGGACACATAACATTTCCTCAACTTCAGGAAGGCGCAGCATTGACTGCACTTCCTTGAAAGACTGAGATGGTGTTGTGTGGGAAGGGAAAAGTTCAGTAGATTCAAAGAGCAATGAGACTGAACACTGGAAGAAGGACTTTTATTAAAACACCCATAAGGGGATCGCAACAGGGATATCACACACTAGTACGTTCAGTCACAAAACAATTAGCCTAGGCACATCGGACAACACTGCCGAACTAGCAACTGCTTACACTTATACAACCACAGTACAACCCAGTCACATCAGACAATGCTACCAGTACTAGCATCGAAATGGAGACTCCAGGACAGATCCATGGAGATGTTGACACCTAGGAGTTTGAAATTCTGGACCCTCTTCACCATCGAGCCCTCATAGACGACTGGATTGTGTTCTCGTGACTTCCTCCTGAAGTCCACAATCATCTTCTTGGTTTCGCTAATTTTTTTTTTAAATTAATCTCCTGGAGACTTCCCACTAGGAATAGATTGAAGTGCATCTATTACTTCTTTAGCTGTAAAAGAAACATCCAAATTCCAAATATCTTTATCACTCAAAAAAGGTAAATCAAAAACTGATAAAAATTTATCAATTTTGGCTTCATCCTCCAATACTTCAGAAATATACCATTTTTCATTAAATTTTTGAAACACATCATTAATTTCCTGAGGTTTATATGTAATCGTTGAATCATGTCTAATAGCTTTTATTTTTCTAGAGGCTTGTTCCATTTTTAACTGCCAGGCTAAAACTTTGTGAGCTCTTTCACTCAATTCATAACATCTCTGTCTAGTTCTCTATAATAATTTCTCAAATTTATGTTTGTAACAAATTATATTGTAACTTCATATTAACTAAACATACTTTTTTTAGAATTTTGCTGTAAATCCTTTTCCAAAGGTTTTGCTAACGTTGAGCACAAGGTTGTTGGTGTGACACCACTCAATGAGCTGATCTATATCCCTCCAGTAAATTTCCTCATTGCTGTTTGTAAATCTGCCGGCAACTGAGGTGTCACTGGCAAATGTATAGATAGCATTGGAATTGTGCCTGGCCACACAGTCATGGGTGTATAATGAGTACAGCAGTGGGCTAAGCACACATCCTTGGGGTGGTCCTGTGCGGATGATCAGTGAGGAGGAGATGTTTTTACCAATTCGTACTGACTGGTCTTCCGATGTGGAAATCAAGGATCCAGAGGCCAAGGCTTTGGAGCCTATTGACCAGCACTGAGGGAATAATGGTGTTTAAGGCTGAGGTTTAGATTAGGAAGAGTATGCATAAGTTGCTGTTTTTAAGGTGATCCAGAGCTGAGTGAAGAGCCAGTGATATTACATCTACTGTGGAGTGATTGTGATGAAAGGCGAATTGCAGTGGGTCCAGATCTTTACTTAGGTACATGTTAATTCAGGCCATGACCAGCCTCTCAAGGCATTTCATCACAGTAGATGTTAGTGCTACTGGGTGGTAGTCATTGAGCAGTCCATGCTACTCTTCTTGGGTACTGGGATAATTGATGCCCTTTTGAAGCAGGCAGAAACCCCTCTGACTGCAGCATGAGAGGTTGAAAATGTCCATGAACACTCCCGCTAGTTGGTTGGGACAGATTTTCAATACACTGCTAGGTATGCCATCAGGTCCTGATGCTTTGCAATGGTTCACTTTCTTGAATGATGCTTTGACATCAGCCTCACAGACAGATATCGCAGAGTCCTCAGCCCTTTCGGGGATTCTAGCAGGCACTGTTGGGTTCTCCTTCTCAAAGCAGGCATAGAAGGTGTTCAGGTCATCTAGTAATGAAGGATCACAGCAATGTATGATGTCCGCCCTTGCTTTGTAGGCTGTAATGGTCTGCATTCCCTGTCATAGCTGGCATGTATCTGTCTCTATTTCTAGCTTCCTCTGGAATTGCCACTTTACTTCAGAGATGGCCTCCCGCAGGTTGTACCTGGACTTCTTGTAGAGATCTGGATCCCTTTGCCTTAAATGCCCCTGATTTCACTCTCTGCAGGTTGTGAATCCTCTGATTCATCAAGTCTTCTGTTTGTGGAATGCCTGGTATGTGCACATGGTCACACACTCGTCTACGCAGGTCTTGATGAATTTGGTGACACATGTTGCATATTCATTCAAGTCTAAGGATGAGTTCTTGAATATGGTCCAGTCCACCGATTCAAAGACACTCCTCCACTTCCTTTGACCATACTTTCACTTTTTTCACGACTGGTGCTGTGGTCCTCAGTCTCTGCTTGAATGCTGGGAGTAGAACATGTCCCTGTAGAAGTTTTCAATAGTGGGGAGGGTTTTACCTGTGATGTCCTGGGCTGTGTCCACTATCTTTTGGACGCCTTTGCGCTCAAGGGTATTAGTGTCCCCACACATGATCGTGATGATGTCAATCAGCATACTTCACACCACACATCTGTATAAATTTTCCAGGGTTTCTGAGTCATTCCAAACCTCCACAAATTCTCAGGTTAAGTCAAGTCATCACCTTTATTTATTGTTCATACCATGGCCGCACGAGATAGCGTTTCTCCAGGACCGCAGAGCATATTTATCTAAATATAAGTTAGAATTGAAGTTAAACACATTGAAATATTAAGACATATACAGTAAAAGTCTATGGTACACTATCCACATATGTTCTAGGAATTTAGGAGATTGACGACTTGGGGAAAAATACTGTTGCCCAATCTGGCCGTAAGGGCATGAGTGCTACAGTACCTCTTACCAGATGGCAGAAGGGAGAACAGTTTACATGATGGGTGTGTGGAGTCCTTCACAATGTTTATTGCCTTTCACCTGCATCGAGTGTTGTAGATGTCCTTCATGGTAGGAAGAGAACCTCCAATGATCTTTTCCGCTGAATTCACTATCCTCTGCAGGGTCTTGTGGTCTGAGGTGTTAACAGCTTCCAAACCAGACAGTGATGCAGTTGCATAGGATGTTCTCAGTACAACCTCTGAGAATGGAGGGTGGGAGATGAAATTTTCTCAGCCTTTGCAGGAAGTAAAGGCACTGCTGGGCCTTTCTTGGCTATAGAGCCGGTATTTAGGGACTAAGTGAGATTCTCCGCCAAGTGTGGAGAGTATTAAATAATTTAATACTCTTGACGACCTCAACAGTGGAGCCGTCAATGGTCAGTGGAGAGTGATCTCCCAGGCCATACTGGTTGACAACCATCTCTTGTTTTATTTACATTCAGATACAGACTGTTGGCTGTGAGGAAGTAGAGCACTTTCTTCATGATGCCATTGATGTGTTGGGTCCAGGAAAGATCCTCCAAGATAGTGACTCCCAATAACATAAATTTGTTCATCCTCTCCACCTCTGATCCCCCAATGATCACTGGATCATACACATCTGGTTTTCCCTTCTTGAAGTCAACTATCAGCTCCTTTGCTTTGGTGACATTGGGTGCAAGGTTGTTGCTGGTGTGGCCTGGGCATTTTGAGTTTCCAAACTAGACCATGGTGCAACTAGACAGCATGCTTTCCACAGTACACCTTTCTTTGAAAGAATATTTAACGACATGCCAAATCTCCTCAAATTCCTTGGTAAGTTGAGGCTTAGTTCTTTACTTCTTATATTACTTAACTAGGCCTCAATTTGAATGAAGCACAAAAAAGATTTTTAGCTGTAGCAAAAAAATGTATAATGTCAACCTGTAAATCAGAAGAGAGCCTGAGAGTACAGCAATGGTACATAGAAATGAATAAATGTATTCCATTGGAAAAAATAATATATAATTTTAAAAATAACGTCACAGTATTCGAACAAATTTGGGAACCGTACATGGAACACAACAGAGAGGGCCTACCGTGGACCTCCACCCCCTAAAATGATAGAATGAGAAGAAGACGAAATGAACTGACCCAGTGTATAAAAGTAGATGACACAATTTTCTTGTTTATTTTCATTGTGTGATGACATTGTTTAATGGGTTTAATGTATTGTATATGTTGAATGTTTAATGGGTAGGGAGGAGGGTGGGAATGAGAGAGGGAAGGGAGGGGGGGAAAAGGGGAGAAAATGACACTGTACATTCAAGAGGGAAATGTTTGTGTGTATTTTGGTTAATATGGTTCATAGTGTGAAAAATTTTTTTTTAATTAAAATAAAAATTCCTTGGAAAGTAGAGTCATAGGTATGCTTCCTTGCTGGCTCCAGGAGAGATCCTCCAAAATGTGTACTCCCAGGAACTTGAAAGTACTAACGCTCCCCTTCCCCTTCCTAAAGTCCACAATCAACCCTTTGGTCTTTCTGATATCGAGACCAAGATTGTTGTTCTGACATCACACAATCAGACTCTTGATCTCCATCCTGTATTTTGTGTCATCATCCTGTATTTTGTGTCAAATATATAGATTGTGTTGGAGCTGCGTTGGTGTACCACCACGAGTATAGAGGGAATAGAGCAGAGACCTAAGCATACAGACTTGAGGGGCCCTGTGTTAATGATCAGCGAGGAGGTGATAATATTGCAGATGCCCCACTGATTGGAGTCTGATGATGAGGAAGTTGAGGATGCAGTTGCCAAGTACTTGATGGTTGAATGACTTTTTTTTGTGTGGACCTCCTATCATTAAGGGATACAAAATAAATCTGTTCTTGCATCCCACTGTTACCAGCTGAATAAGAAATGGTTATGAACAGCTTGAATGAACAGCTCCTAGCACCTCACCAGGGGAAGTTGCATTAAAGCCACTGAGTATGTCAGCAGCAAATAAGCTGTAATTTGGCCTTTCTGTTGAAAACCCAAGTGATGAAGCAATTACTTCCAATTTTCTTTCCATCACAACGGCCGGGGGAACAGAGCCAATCTATTCCTTCTCTAGACTGAACAAAAACGAGGGCAGCAAGGATCAGCCTTTCACTAGCAACTCCCAACTTCCTGCAAATTGAAGTTCTACCACCTTTAAGACATATGAAAAAGTACCTTGGTAATATTTTGTGTCACAATCGGAGAAACTGTCCTTGTACTTTATTTCTGAGAAGAGATCATTAATATAGCACAGCTGTGATTTCAGAGAAATTTCAAGCATCGGAACATCTTTCTATACTGGAGAGAATTCCACATTTTTTCCGACATTAATCGAAGAAACAATTACAGATGGTCCCCAACATACATCTGACTTCCATTCTCTGACTGACTGGACAGAGAATGGATAAAAGTCAGATGTATGTTACTCCAGGGTGACATTTTCTTAAACTGGAGCCACAGCACTTTGTCCACAGCCCAGCCCACCCGGCACTGTAAAGACATGCTGTCCACCACCACTGGCACCTGACCTGTGCTCACATCCCCCACCTCGAACACCACCTCCTTCATGTCCTGAAAATAGAACACATTCGGCAGCAGAGGAGTCTCATTGCCCTTCCAGCCCATGTTGGTCCGTCAAAATAAAGAGTCCCTGAATCCATGGGACCTGAGACATAAATTTTATGTTTGTATATTTTTTCTTAATTTTTTTAATTTACAGTTTTTTGGTTGTAGGCCGTAAGCAGGGAATCACCTGTAATTTACTGTTAATTTCTTTTAAAAAAAATACCCATTGATTTTTCTGTGCTTACAACTAAATGGATTGGAATTATCTTTGTGCAGTTGTGTCCATTCATGTATGTCTGGAACAGCAAAGCCAGATCCTGTAGTTAATAAGTACATTTAATAACAGTTGAATTCTTTCTATTAATGGTAGGAAGAGAGGTGACTTACTAGAGGTACAGTAAGACCCCTGGTATCCGACATCTGCTGGATAAGTGAATTTTCGAGTTGAGATTGGGCACTGCATGATTGGCGAACTAACTGCGAGGTGGGCCAATTTTAAACTTCTGTATCTTTTACCTCTTTATTTTCCGTGATTGTTTTTTGGTGGTTGCTTGAATTCTGTATAACACAGGTTTTAACCAGCCCTCTCCAGAAAAAAAGAAAAAAAGTTAGGAAAAGACAAAGCTCAACAAATATAAAATATAAGAAATAGAAGATAAAGTTACAGAGAAGAGAAAGAAGATGGCACCCAAGAAGGAGAAAGTAAAAACAACTGAAAAAAAAAGAAAAGTCACCGGAGAAGAAAGAAGAAGGCCTTACCTGCACAAAGGAACAGGGAGCTGTGGTGACGAGGAGCGCCCGATCCCTGAGGTTGATGTTTTTCTTGTTTATTTTCCTTTGTGTGAAGATATTGTTTTATGGTTTTATTGTATTGTGTATGTTGAATATTTATGGGTTTTGGAGGGGGGTGGGAAGAGGGGAGGGAGAGAAAGGGGGAAAAAAGGGAGAAAATGCCATTGTCTATATTTAACGATAAACATTTGTACATATTTTGGTTGACATGGTTCACAATGTGAAAAATAAAAAATTATTTTAAAAAACACAGATTTTACTGAATATAAGATTATGAGAGGCATAGTGAATGGGTAGCAACTTTTTCCTGGGGCAACATCATGAAATATCAGTGGACATCTGTTTAAGACGAGTGGAGGAAAGTTCAGGGGAGATTTCAGATGTACATAGAGCGGTGGGTGCCTGGAATACATTGTTTGGACTGGTACTAGAGGAATATTCAAAAAACTTTTAGATTGGCACATTGATGTAAGAAGGGTTAAATGTAAGAGGGAGGGAAAAATAGATTGTTGTGGAGTAGGTCTACATAGGAGAGCAAACATCGTGGGGTGAAGGGTCTATACTGGGCAGGAATGTTCTATGTTCTAATATGAGAGTCTCATCATCAGTTGCCATCCACAATGTTTTCCTTAAAGAATATATACACAGGTGACAGCTCCGCTAATATGGAATTAAGCTTTCAGCATGCTTCTCTCTATGATGTTTTGGACTTCTGCTCCTATCACTAATTGGACAACAGAATTCACACTTCTCATGCAATTAGTAATAAATGTAATCCTTAATCTTACCATAGTGCCAAAACCAACCTCATTAAATCATTAATAAGATCATTTACAGATTGTACCCAGCTCGCAATGATCTAGATAATGAAAACTAGTGTGATTTGAAATATTTAACAAAATGTGGGGAAGTGTTGTAAAAAGGAAAGCATTTGGAAAGTTTAAGGGAGAGGACAAGGTGATATAGCAGTGGAATGAATAATGATACCCAGGGTTGTTCAGAATATAGAAAGATGGTGTCAGTACAGTAATATGGTATAAAGACCAAACAGGTAAACAAGAGAGACCACAGATTCTGGAAAACTGGAACAACACACAAAATCCTGGTGGCACACAGTGTGTTAGGCAGCGATGGTGGAAGGCCATACATATCAACGTTTTGGGCTGAAAACCCTTGTCAGGAATAGCAAGAAATAAATGGAAACCTGAATAAAAGGGTGGGGTGGGGGTGGGGGTGGGGTGGAGAGGAAGAGCATGAATTGGCAGGTGATAGGTTGTAGCAATTGTAGAAAGGGGAAGAAATAGAGACAAAAGTGAGAAGCTAGGAGAAAGAGGCAGATGAACTCTGAGGAAGGAAGGGACAGGGTGGGGAGCTGGAAGAAGAAAGACTCAATGGATGACTTTTTATCTGAATGAATACAGCATTTGAAAGAAAATAGATAAATCGAAGGCACAAATAGAAATAAATAAGTGGAATTTAATTCCCATTATGGAGAAATGATTGCCAAGTCACCAAAGCTGGGAGGTAAATGCAATAGGATACTTCAGTTGAAGATGAGGTAGGTAGAATGGAGAAGGAGGAGGAATGGTTCTTGTGGTGAAGATTTTAATGTTTGTTTGAAATGTTTCTATATTGCATTTAGAAATGTCGTTTGGATAATGAGGCCCCAGCATTAGTTTTTTTATATGCACAAACCAAATGGCATTCAATTACTGACATCTTCAGTTGTGGTAAACTGGCTGTAAATCATGACTCAGTCACAATCTTTCTTTATGCCTTATGGCACCTGGTTCCGGGGTTTTAAATGACAAATTATGATAAAAATGATTAAAAGTCTGCAGTGAGGACAAGAAAATGTAACTTTGAATACTTTTATACTGAATAGAGGAAACCTTTATGAAATATTTACATGTTATTGCTCAAATAATTCTCCTTACTTCATTATATTATTAGTCCCTTTTATTCTTTGCCTGCAAGCCCCACATTGACTGAAGTTCAGTCAATGTGACCTACTCTGAGGCTCTCCGTGCACTTGACTCAGATGAGGTATCATGTGACAGGGGCACCATGGAGTCATCCTCAGCAATCTCTCCACTTCCACTTTCAGCTCCTTTCCACTTCATGGGGGTCTGACTGAAAGAAGTGTCTGGCTGGGTAAGTAAAGTCCAGCATTTCTGGCATTATGAATATCTTTTTACTGATTTAGAGGAAGTTTTTCTTTCATTTTTACATATCAAATACCACATGTATTTGGATTGTTTGAAATATTGTGATATGCTTAAGTGGATTTATATTTAAAAAAAAATGATTAAAAAAAACATCTTTTTGCCAACAGCAATCAGCTCTAACCCCATGACCTGTGTGGGTTTCCTTCGGGTACACCGGTTCCCTTCCACCCTCCAAAAACTTACAGGGTTGACAGATTAATTGGGTGACATGGGTTTGAATGGCCAGAATCAGCATCTACTGTGTTGTAAATAAAATAAAAAAAAAACTCTTTGGGCCTCTAGATGGTGGGAAAGGAAGAGTGTTGCATCACCTGCCAGTGCAAGTAAAAGGGGGTGGCAAGTGGGAACAGGAGAGTGGACTGTGGAGTCCCGAAAGCAATTATCTCTGTGAATGCTGAGAGAGAAAGAGAAGGGAAGATATGCCTGATGGTGGAATCTCTGGAAGTGGCAGAAATTGTGGCAAATGATCTGTTGAAAGTGGAGAAGAAGGTGAAAGCCTGGGGGACTACTTGTTCTCTCTTAGAGGAGAAGGAGTGAGAGCAGAGATGTGGGGCATGGATGAGATGTGTTCAAGAGCTTTTGAAGAGGAGGAGACAAGGTTCATAGAGAAGCAAGGCATTTCAGAGACACCTGCATAGAAAATCTCCTAAATGAGACAAATGGAGGAACTGAGAGAATGGAATAGTATTCGTACAGGTGGTAGGATGGCTTGAAAAGCTACAGTGGGAGTCCATGGCATGACATGGAGCTTGTCTATCTCCTGAGGTGGAGATCCCGAAAAGAAACGATTAGAGATTGACAATGTGAAGGTTAGGACAGAGTGGAAATTGGCAGCAAAAATGATTGAAATTTTCATGTACAATTTTGTTTGCCCCATTACACAAAGGATGTGGAGGTTTTGGAAAGGGAACAGAAGAGATTGACTGGGTTGTTACCCAGATGAGCCATGAGGAGCAGTTGAACAAACGTATTGTTTTCTATGGAGCTTCAGAGGTTGAGGAGAGACCTGATAGTGTAGACAGTCAGAGTCTATTTCAGAGGATGAAAATATCATGTCGAAGAGAACAAGCACTTCTGGTGAGGAAGGGCATGGTGGCGGCAATCAGCAAGCGCTCAGGGCGGCGAGCACAATGAAAGGCCAGCAGCACATGCGGCAGCACTGGCTCAAACAAGCGAACTGGTGGGTGAATGACAAGGGGAGCTTAAAGGCCAGCAACCCCAAAATGGCGCTGGCCTTGCTGTGCAACCAACAGGCAGGGTCAGTGCATGGGGAAGAAGGGCATGGTTATGCAGGAAAGTACCTGCATGCGGGAAACCTGCTTTTGATATGCATGTTGTGACATCAGCCAAGGGGGGCCACGGTGGGATCAGTGCAAGTATAAAAGTCAGGTCTGAGCCCTAATAAACTCAGAGTTTAACCTGACTACACTACATGTCTGTGTCTTCTTTCAAGTAATGTGCTACAAGGGAACATTTAAAGGAGATCTGTGGGGCAATTTCTTTTTACACAGAGAGTGTTAATGGTGTAATGGTGGATGCATTAACACCCTTGAATGTAAAACCTTGCAAAACATAGTGGACAAAGCCCAGGACATCACAAGAAAAACCTCCCTCACCATCAAGAACATCCAGAGGGAGCACTGCTGTTGGAGAGCACATCATCCAGCACACACTCTGTTCTCCATGTTGAGGACCAGCTGCTTCCCCTACATCATCAGTCTCCTTAACAACAACCTCAATAAGGGACTAATTTAAGGACTCTTACTTTGCACTTTATTGATTTAAAAAAATCTTAGTATTAGCCAGTCAGGTTGTTTACATTTCTTTATTTTTTTTACATGCGTATGTCAAGTACAGTGTTGTTTTGCCCTACCAATAAGTGCTAATTCTGCCTCACCCAGAGGAAAAGAATCTCAGGGTTGTATGTTATGAAATGTATGTAATCTGACAATAAATCTGAAATCTAAATCTAAGGTAATTGTAGCATTTAAGAGGCTTCTAGAGAGACACATGTATATGCAGAGAATGGAGGAATACATGACATGTGCAAACAGCAGAGCTTTAGTTTAATTTGAACATCACCTTTAATGTTTTTACATAAGCCAAAGGACCTGTTCCTGTGTTGTACTGTTCTACGTTGAGTTCTGCACTGGTGCATCAGTTGTATTCAGACTGAAGCAAAGACTGTTCGATATATCCTAGGCATAGCTTGGTTGTTGTGATGCCTGTAGCTGCACCTGTGATCTGGAGGACATGAGCGAAGTGAAGGGGAAGTTGCCAAATGTGAGTGTAATGTGTCTGACTGCACGCAGAGACAAGTGAGAAGTACAAACAATTTTAATAGATTACAATCAATGGCCGGTAGGTGTAATAATCCTCAGGTGAGTTTGAGGTAAGGTGGGAAAACCAGGGTTTATATTGGGCTGGGGAAGAGCCAGCAATCTGAACAATACATAGACAGTAAATTCCAGTTTACTGCAGTGAGAACAAATTCAATCAGGTGAATCAGTATCTTGACAACAGGAACTGGTTGCTCACGGAAGAAGAAGAGTGCCTTTGGACCATGCTGATGTGGGATAGAGATGTAATGGGATTGTGTATTCATGAACCAGCTGGGACTAGTGAATTGAAAATTCTTAAAGTAGTGAATGATATCAAAGGTGTCACAGAAGTTAGGATGGCCCCATGACACCCTTCAATTGGGGACTAGACCAAAGGATAACGAGTAGTGTCACAGTCATAAAGTTAACTCCCCATTCCATCCACTTTCTGTTGCCTGCTGCACTGTTACAACAAGACTCAGTGCATATCTGTATGGGCTCGTTGTAGCTTCTAGACCCGACGCTGACTTCTACAATTTCAGCTAGCTTGACCTCTGTCATCATCAGTTGTCCTTCTGAGACATTGGTTCTATGGTAACATAGGAGACTGCAGCTGCTGGAATTGGAAGCAAGAAGCTCTGCCGATCAAGTGGCTGCTGAGGAGGCGGAGGGATGCTCAATGTTTCAGGTTGAGAGCCAGAATTAGGACTGAGAACTTCAGGGGATGAGAACTGGAGCAAAGAGGGGGTAGGGAGAGCGGAGTCAGGGGCTGGGAGGTGAGGGATGTAACCAAGTAATGTGGGGTGTTGATGGACAAATGGAGTCAGCTGTGGGAGGGGGAAAGTAGATAGAGGGATGAAGTTGATACATGTCAGTGCATATGGGACGGGTGATGGACAGATGGAGCTGGGAAGGGGAGGGGGAAAGCATTGGCAGAGAGGCTGGTTTGTAATAGTTCACTTTTCACCACCAGCCTCTGTATCCTTGGGCATTTCTACCAGCTCCTATGGGATCCCACCACCAGTCATGTTTTCTTTTCTTCCCTCCTTCCTGCTTTCCACAGGGGCCACTTTCTCCATGACACCCTGGTTTATCATTCCTCCCTATCCACCCATCCCTTGGATGCTTCCCCGCTACTTGTAGGAAGTGTAGCAACATTTGCCCTTGCACCATCTCCATCATCCAGGAACTTAAACAGGTGAGGCAGAGATTTGCGGGCATCTCCTCCAAGCTGTTCTGTTGCATTTGGTATTCCTGAAGTGGCCTCCTCTACAATGCTGAGACTAAGCGTGAGCTTTGCGACCATTTTGCAGAGCCCCTTGTTCTGACCACAATAGCCATTTTGAGGATCTGGTTGCAAATTATTTCACTCTCCTCTCCATTCCTGCCTGTCTGTCCGTGATCATCTTGAAATGCCAGTTGATGAAGTAGACAAAGACGATGTGGTCAAACAATAATCATGGCTTTTATTAGCAGAAACTCATGGTACAATAATGAAAGACAATAGATGCATATACTGTTATACCCAAGGGGAGTGTCCTTAACAGTAGAGATAATGCACAGCCAAAGTTAGTACAGCAAGGCTCGCCAGAGGGGAGACAGGCAGCTTGGCAGACATTCACCACAGTCTCCCCGCTGGCAGGAGAAGGGTTAAAATCAAAAGGACAGCTGCTAGGAAAGACTGAAGCAAGTGATACATGGATACCATGTTTGGCCTTGAGATACTCTAACAGCCAAAATACGCCAGTATCTAGCAAGCAATCGAAATATAATGAGACGTTTTATGAATATGTCAGCCTATCAGGTTGTTTACGAATTCTGGTGCTTCGTCTCAAAACAGGTGGCTCCTTTGCAATCTTGGGAACTGGTACAGGTCCTGGGTCAGTAGTGTGGGAAGGACTGACTTCTGGACCCGCTCCAGAATCGCCAGCGTGAGGCAGTGTAGCCTCAGCATGGCCATCTGAAAGCTGACTAGGGGTCACAGGCTGGGGAGGGGGCGGGGGGGGGTGAGTCCAACCTCTCAGTCTCACTCTGAGTAGGGGTGTGAGGAAGGGGCAAACCAGGCAAGGCCAGATTTCTTAGGGGTACAGTGTCAGTACTCCCGTCTGGGAATCTAACATGTGCGTAGTTGAGGTTAGTATGAAGTAGCTGAACTGGTTGGACTAGTGGGTCTTCAGCAGCACGGTTCCAGGATCAGATAAACAGGCTGGCCAGTCCATCACAGTTCCTGATTTCCTAGGAAAGGCAAACATATGTTCATGAGGTGTTTGATTTGTTGCAGTACACAATAAAGACTGAATAGAATATAATGCTTCAGGCAGCACCTCCTGCCACCGGGTAACAGGGTAACCATGTGTTTTTAAACCAAGATTAACAGTCTTCCAGACTGTAGCATTAGCCCTTTCAACCTGCCCATTGCCCTGCGGGTTGTAGCTCGTGGTATGGCTGGTGGCAATCCCTTTTTGTAGCAGGGCTCGCCGCAGTTCAGCGCTCATGAATGCTGAGCCTCCATCGGTATGAATGTAATTGGAAACCCAAAAATCCTGAAAATTTTGTCAAGTGACTTAATGACAGAGGCTGACAAGACGTCAGGGCAGGGTATCACAAAGGGAAACCTGGAATATTTGTCAATTACAGTAAGAAAATATAAGTTTTTGTTGTTGGAAGGTAAAGGCCCTTTAAAATCTAAGCTAATCCTCTCAAAAGGTTGGTTTGCCTTGATGAGAGTGGCCTCTGGAGCTTTTGAAGTATTGCGGTTTGCATTCTGCACAAACAGGACAGCTTTTAGTCAGTTTCCTGACTTCTTCCAGAGAGTAAGGAAGTTTGTTAGCCCTTACGTAGTGGAAGAATCTTGTGACTCCTGGGTGGCACAGTCTGCTATGGATCTCTTTTAGTCCCTCCAGCTGAGCACCAGCAGCAGATCGTGACAATGCGTCAGAGGGATCATTTAACCTGCCCAGTCTGTACTGCACCTCATATTTATAAGTTGAGAGTTCTATTCACCAGCGTATACAGATGAATATACAGTTATATCCAAGGGGAGTGTCCGTAACAGTAGAGATAATGCACAGCCAATGTTAGTACAGCAAGGCTCATCAGAGGGGAGACAGGCAGCTTGGCAGACATTCACCACACATCTCCACTGCCACACTGGGGACAAACACAAACTAAAGGAACACCTTATATTCCACTTACAGCCCAATGAACTTTCCAATTTTTTTCCCTTAATTTTTAATTTAATGATGCTGCCTTTACAGTCCATGAAGCTCATACAGCCCAAGTACACCCAATTAGCCTATGAAAGCCATACGTTTTTGGAGGATGTGAGGAAACTGGAGCAACCAGAGGAGACTCACGCAGATTGCAGGGAGAACATAGAAACTCCTTACAGACAGCACCGGATTTGAACCCAGGTCGCTGGCATTGTAATAGTGTTGTGCTAACCTCTGTCCACAATTTCAGGTAACTCACATCCCCTGAGTTCATTTCCCACTTCTACTGGCCCACCTGGGTTTTCTCTCCATTCATCTTCTTTTCCCCCTTCCCCCAATCTCACTCCCACCTAGTCTGAACTGTCCATCATCCATGCACTCACTCACCCTATTTTATTCTTCTCTTGGTCTGCCCCTGCTTACCTCCCCTCTCCCCTCCCTAACCTGGTTTGATCTCCTTATCTTTTTACCTCCTTACCTGTTTCATAAGACATAGGAGCAGAAATAGGCTATTCAGCCCATTGAGTCTGTCCCACTATTCAATCATGATCTGGTCCATTTTCCAACTCAGCCCACTGCCCAGTGTAGAGCATGTCGAAAGAATCAAAGGCTTGTTGATCCAAAGCAAGGCTTTTATTAACTAGAAGACTGGAGCTTATCACATGTAGGTCAACCAGTCCAAAATGACCTGGTCAGGCTAGGAGCAACCATTTAAGACCTGTCAGTAGGGGTGGCTATGCTCTCAGCCAATCACAATCATCCTACACTACACTACATATACACATTGGTGATAGAATCTGTACTATCATACCCAGCCTTCTCCCCATAACCTTTGATGTCCTGGTTAATCAAGAACCGATCAATCCTACCTATCTCCTACTTATCACTCAACATGCCCCTCCTCCTGCATCTGGCTCCATCTCCCCATCATTCTCCTATATCTGATTCCACCTATCACCTCGCACTTCCTTCTCACCTTTCTATACTGGCTCTACACACATAGTCCTGATGTAGTCTCTGAGTCAATATATTGACCATTTCTTTGTCTCCACAGATGCTACTTGACTTGTTGTGATATTGGCACCATTTGTTTGTTTTAATTTTCCTTTTTTCTCTGGGATGCAGATAATTCCTAGCCTGATCTTCCAGGCATGTGACCCTGCAATACATTTTGTAATTCTGGCATTGCCCCTCCCCTGTCTCCTTCTCTTTCCCTCTCTCTCTCTGTCCTTTTCTCCAGTTGCCTCTGCATTCAGACCTGTCCCCTCCTCCCTTTATCACTTCACAGCTTTTTTCTCTTCTGACTTCCCAATCATGTATGACCTCTTCCTTGTGGACCTTTGCTTCCCCCTGCCCCTCCCCCACCAATTTATTCAGGCACCTGCCTACTTTTTGCTCATATCTTGACAAAGAGCTCAGGCCCAAAACATTGGCTAATTATCTTTGTTGGATAAAGAACGCTGCATGACCTGCTGACTTTCTCCAGCACTGTTGTTCACTGTTCCCATTCACTCATTGACCAGATAACCTGACTTACACTTTATCCCCATGGTCACACTGGTGTTACTCCGTCAGAAACACCCTCAACCATTGCCCCTGCAGATTAACAAAGGTTTTGTCTCCTTTAAAATTTCGACAAAGGATCCCTTGACCTGAAACAATTGGCATTTTTACACAGAAACTTAAGAATTACTAAAAAAAAATTAGCATACTTACATCTGGTGTGTCCCGATGTGGTCGTTTACACAGGGGCACTTTTACACAGCCTTCCTGTGTTGCGGAGATTGTCGGAGGGGGAAAACGTCGTATTCATTTGGCCTATTTCTTATGGAGTGGCTGTGGTAATTTTACACTGCAGCCGGTCCGTAAAAATGTGTAGGAGTACGAGTGGAAAAATTACGGGATGGAATTTACATAATTAATTTGGTCTCGACATTTTTACACTGCCACCGACCAGTGCAGAAAATTTCCTCAAGTTTTCTGTTCTGCAGCAGCTGTGTAAAAGTGCCTATCAACTCTGTTTCTTATCCCACAGACGTGGTCTGACCTTGTTCAGCACTTCTCAGCACTTCCAGTGTTTACTGTTTTTACGTTCTAATGGCAGAGCTTACTTCAACATTTTGAATGTAGATAAGTAACTTTATACAACTACATAAGGCCCTTTCATTCAGTGAAAAAGCCCGACGATTCTCCGCCCTTACATTGTTACAATGGGAACACATCTCAAGACAGTTTTGAATAGGCAAAGTTCAGGGAATGGTTTTGAAGATTTCTGAACACAAAAGCCCAGACACTCTTAAGTCACAGTATTAAGGGAATGAATTACCTGGATTTACAAGCCTAAATATTGACTGACAGAACAAATATATCTCTAACTGTGTGTTAAGTGATGAGATGGCTACTCAGTCCCTTCCCTTGATCACATCCTGGGCTGATTAATGGAACCATTTATCTATTGTTTTT
Source organism: Narcine bancroftii (assembly GCF_036971445.1). NCBI lineage: Eukaryota > Metazoa > Chordata > Chondrichthyes > Torpediniformes > Narcinidae > Narcine > Narcine bancroftii. Next base: position 244,033,583 of record NC_091472.1, on the reverse strand, counting down.
TTTTGCCTTGTATAATTTACAACAGGGCAAAACCAGAAGGTTACATGCCCAATGCTAGTTTTAGTGACCTTAAACATCAATGAGTGTTACATTGTTTTATGCAAGTCTTCCAACAAGTGTCAATAGAAGAGATTGTCTTGTCAGCTTCTAAGTAAATGTCTTAAGCAATCTTCCACTGTTACAATAGCCTGTGATCCTGGCTCTCTTTGATTGCACTTGTAAGTTACATATGAATTATTTTGTTTAAAGTCTGGTTCTCATTTGCATTAATAACTGCTGCCCACACAGTTCCTGCTTAAATGTAACATTCAATCTGACCTTCCATCTTCCTTTCATAAATGGTGAAGTAGACTTACGATTCAGTCTCCATGATAATTCCGCACTTGTTGTGCAGAATGACATATTCCACAAGGCAACAACTTGGCTTCCTCAAGCCACCTGCTATGCCTCAATTAGATGGTGGCAAATAGAGCAGAGAGCATGGTGAGCTAAGGTGTCCAAGAGGAGGAGGAAGGCCCCCATAAGAGATCTCACCACTCCAGTGAGCATAGTGTGCTCCTCACCTCCTCTGAGACTTGCCATCCAGGGTTTAATTGATTCCAATGGCTCAACAGAGTCACTTTGTCTCAAAGTCAAACTAATGGGGCCTTTGGAATGGAAACCAGTGCCCTTGTGGGCAACGTCAATTTAGTCACATTGTCATTGCACATTGTAATGCTACCTGCTTCGCTTTGCTGATGACATCACCTTCTGATTGTTGAAACAATATGCCAAATGCAGCCTTCATCATGTCATGCCACATATTGTGTCAGCATCTTATGTCATCATAAGAGAATATTCTGTTCAACGATTTGTTGTGTAAGGGCTGACAACTATTATGGCCAAAGGATTCACTGCATTGATTGCAGTAAACAATTACTATATTAAAAATGAAAGCAATGATGTCCTAGTTTCTATGGCAGCCTGCTTGCCTTTGTCCAGGTGACAGCAAGGTGAAGCTTGCTTTAATTCAAGATTTGCCCTTCCTGAGTTGATATCCAGTTTCACAATGCCTTGAGTCAGCAAGCTGAGCTTTCAATGAGGTAAGGTGGGAGAGTGAATCTGGTGCCGTCTGAAACCATGTCCTTGTTGTCACTGAAAGGTCACAGCTGCTGTGATGCTCATTTGCTTTTGCTTATTCAGGAGCCAGTATTGCAATGTGCAGCTCAAGTGACAAGTGTTCTTGTCTGGAGTGTCACAGATATGAGCAAATTGTGGCTGTGGCAGCATTCTTGCCTCTGAATCAGGGGGTTGTGGGTTGGAAGTCCCTTTCAGAGACTGAATTAAAATAAAATACCTTGGCTGACTCTTTATTGTCACACTGAAGGAAGTTAGAAGTGTTATGGCTTGACTGAAATTTGTAATTTGAGGCTTTTTATGGACACAGAAGACATCATGGTACATTTTTCAACAAGAGGGTGGCATTATTAGTGCAGCAGTTAATGCAACACCATTAGAGTGCCAGGGAAAGGTTCGAATCTGGCACTGTCTGTAAGGAGTTTGTACGTTCTCCCTGTGCCTGCATGAGTTTCCTCCAGGTGCTCCAGTTTCCTCCCACCCTTCAAAATGTACCGGACTGTAGGCCATTTGGGTGTAATTGGGCATCACAGACTTGAGGGCCGAGAGGGCCTGTAACCATGCTGCATGGCTAAATTTAATTTAAGAGCAGAGGGAATTCTGTGCCCAATATTTAGCCCACCTCAAAGTTGCTGGGGAGAAAGTTCTCATTATTATTAGTTAGCCCGTGCTCTTCACCTAGCTTACTTCTCTCTCTCTCCCCACCTTTCTGTTCAGGGGTCTGCCTAATTTTTGACTTTCCTCATGAAGGGATCAGGCCTGAAACATCAACAGTGTTTTATTTTCTATGAATGCTGTGTGACCTGCTGAGTACTGTTCACAACAGCATGTAACTGTTTGCTACACTTTGTTGTGTTCCAATAGCAAGCCACATTTCTTGTCTCACAGCGGAAAATACACTTCGAAGCTCACTCATTGGCCGTGAATCACTCTGAGATGGACTTGGATTGCAAATTTTCGATATAACAAGCATGTATTTTCCTTTTAAAAAAAAATAGCAGAAACACTTTTAGAGTTTAACACATCCAGGATGCAACTGATAAATCCTGTAATCTGACCCTTATCTCTTTAGCAGCCCTTCTTGTGGCTTCCAGTGGCAGCAGACTCAGGCAGGCGGCTGAGCCCATGTGCCTGAGGAAATGGTGAAAGACCTCCTCTCTGATCCACTGTTTATCTTGCTCTGTTTGACACACTGACTCACTGTAATAACATCAGTCAAAGTTCAAAGTTCAGATTTATTGTCAGAATACATAAGTGATATCACATACAAACCTGAGATTCTTTTCCCTGCGGTCCAAGCAGAATTTCTACTGATTGGTTGTGTAAAAATAGTGTACTCAGGAAATGATACGAATACAAAAGAGAGAAATGTAAATAAAGAAAGAAATGTAAACAAGCTTGTTGTTTGGGAATCTGATTGTGGAGGTGGGGTAGCAACTGTTCCTGAACATGGTGGTATGAGGCTTGTGGCATCAATAACTCTTTCCTGAAGGCAGCAGTGCAAACAGAACATGTCCAGGGTGGTGTGGATTCTTGACGATTGCTGCTACTCTCAGGTGTAGATGTTCTCGATGGTGGAGAGAGTTTTTCCTGCAATGTACTGGGCTGTGTCCACTACCTTCTGCAGGGATTTCTGCTCAGAGGTATTGGTGCCCCCCAAAGTAGGCTATGATGCAGTCAGTCAGGACACTTTCCACTACACACCTGTAGAAGTTTGCCAAGGTTTTTGTTGTTATACCCAAATTCCTCAAACTCTGCAAAGAAGTGTGAGGAATTTCTGTCATTTTGGGAAGTGTAGTGGGTTTAGTGGGTTCACAAAGAGACAAGTCTGAACACAAGTTTTACTATCACATCTAACTTTTATTAACACATTGCAAAGAAAGCGGGAGAATTTTAAGTGGTTCTCGATCACTATTTCATTTAAATGATGAAATTAACATTCACCTCGGACTTTGGTTGGACTCCGACAATGGTAAACTTGTACTTAACCCATGCACACACTACAAACAGGGACTCTTACCCACATGCACCCAGTTCCATGACCAATGGGGTTTGGCTCTCTGCAAGTAACAACCTATCACAGTACTAAGGCCTCAACTTCAGTGTAGTGTATACCTTACCCATGACACTTCCAGCGATGTCCACAGTAGCAACTTGGCATGGAGTGATGTCCGGAGCTTGGACCATGAGGCAGAGAGAAAGAATGTGCTGTGCATTGGTGTTATACACAGTTCTAATCAGTGCTTCAGGCTAATAATGACCCAAGGTGATTTAAATTAGCCAACGGCAAGGTGTGCACTAATGGGTGGCCAGAGTCCAACTTTAATTGAAAAGTGATGCGACTTCTGACTAAGTTTGAGACAGGGAGGACACATGACCACTGCAATACACATATTTTAGACAGACAGGGAGGCCAAATTTCCTCCACACACAATATTCCTGAACAGCTTCTCTTTAATTTTAATGTTTTGTTGCATTTTTCTTAACAGTTTTTGTATGAATCCTATCATATACTTTACATACTTGAGACACTTTCATTAGATAATCATTAAACACCTATGTCTAAGCAAGTACAACCATAGATTGTGCAAGCAAATGAATTTTTCCTCATTAATGTCTTTGCGGTAAACCACTGTTGTATGTATTTGTCTGGTCGGACACATCCATTGGCCTGTTGTACCTGTGGCCCCTCCCACAGGCTCCTATATAAAGGTGACTGCTTCACAGCCTCCTCTTCAGTGCAGGACAGGATGGATGTTCTTTAGTGAATAAAAACCTACTGGTTTCTCAACCTCAGTCTTTGAGTAATTGATGGTGCATCAGTCCTTAAAGTTCATTCTTCAAAGGTAGCCATCAGCAAACAGAGCAAGGTAAGTATGAAAAGCTGTGGCCTACTCTAGTTCTTGTATCGTATGGTATCATATTGGAAAGCATCAGCTGAGAATTATTAATGTAGGGAATGGTTCAATCCTGACAGCTTGCTGTGATCCTATTCCCCTCTCTTTTCAAATTATTCACAAACAAGCCTTTCATTTTGTATTACAATTTGGTGACTATATTTGCTTTACTGCAACTCATAAGGATGTATTTAAAAAACCTCTTCACCAGGAGGGGGGGTTGGGAGGAGGACTGATGATAAAGAGTGCAATCAAAGGGAATTTAAAAAAATCCAGGCTAAGTTTAACATGTATTGGATTCAGAATCAGAATTTAATATTACAAACATGTCATAAAATTTGTTACAGATGTAAATATTTCTATAAGTGACATGAAAAATGATAAATAGATACATTGGTTCAAAAAGAGAAGTTGAGATCATGTTAATGGTTTGTTGTCTATTCAGAAATCTGATGGCAGAGGGGAAGAAGCAATTTTTGTTCCATTGGGTGTTCATCTTCAGATCCTGAACCTCCTTCCCGAGGGTAGCAGTGTGAAGAGGGCATGGCCTGGGTGGTGATGGTCCTTGAGGATAGAAGCTGGTTTCATGAGACACTGCATTTTGTAGATCTTCTCAGTGGAGTGGGGATTTCACTGGCCAAGTTCACAACTCTACTCTTTTCTTTCCTCTGCGTTGGCACCTCCATGCAAGACAGTGATGTAACCGGTCAGAATTCTCTCTGCAGGACACCTGTAGAAATGTGCACGAGTCTTTGGTGACATACCAAATTTTCTCAAACTCCTCTTAGAGTATAGCTGCTAGCGAGCTTTCTTCCTGATTGCATTGATGTAGAGGCTCCAGGATAGATCGTCGGAGATGTTGACTCAGGAATTTGAAGCTCTTAATCATTTTCACTGCTGACTCCCTGGGTGTGGACTGGTTCATGCTCTCCTGATTTCTCTTCTTGAAGTCCATATCAGTTCTTTAGTTTTGCTAACATTGAGTGCAAGGTTGTTGTTGTGACACCTCTCAATCAGCTGATCTATCTCACTCATGCATGCTTCCTCATTGCAGTCTGTGGTTTGGACGATGGCTGTGGGGTGTCATTGACAAATTTGTAGATGGCATTTGAATTGTGCCTAATCACACAGTCATGGTTGTTGACCGAGTAGAGCAATGGGCTAAGCACACATCCAACATGCCTGTGTTGATTGTCAGTGTGGAGGGGATGTTTCCTATTCATTTTGACTGTGGTCTTTTGTTGACTTAGTTTGATTGCCTTTTATGGTCATATACCAAACTAAATGTTATTTCTGTCACATTTTGAGAAGAATTAAGAATGGGAATAAATAAAAACAATTACAAAAATTATTATTTGCAGTACAAATGGAAAATGCAATGTAAATAGTCATAGCATAATGCAATAGCAAGACATGGTGCAGATGACAATCAGCTTTCTGCCTATTGATTAGCAAATCCATAGATGTATTTGGAAAGTACCATTAGTAGAGGAGCTTGGAGTATATATCAAGCTCAGGGATGCAATGAAAGATCTGGTTAAATTATCCGTCCAGGTCAGGGAAGGTGTGAGATTTGATTACTCTTTAAGCACTGCTTTCACTTTGCATTGCTATAAACTCATTCCAATTGCATCAATCCTCCTATTCTCTCGATTCTTAGTTTTCTGCCACTTCATCCACCTAAATGTTTCCAACCAGTGAAATCTGAATCCTGCAAAAATGCACACCCATGTCTCACTGGTTCATCTCTACTCACTCACATGTCTGTCCCTTTGGCTCATTAAAGAGAATGCAAAGTGAGAGATATTGAGATTGCTGGAGCAATGCAAGTGGCCAATGGTAGGAATTTGGTGGGAACGGGATGGAAAGTTAGAGTGGCATACAAATGAATGCTCAGAGCAACCTTGTGGACTGAACAGTGGGTCACCCAAACTCCATGGTGATTCCAATGTAAAGGAGACCACATCGTGAGTGACACCAGGTAGCTTTACAAATGGATGTGTGGCAACAATGTGGGTAAGTGCACTGCAGAGGAAGGGCAAGTGTAGTTTTACCTATAAGGACTGTATGGAACTTCAGATGGTGAGAAGAGACATATTCTAGACACATATTCCCCTCTCTGCCTTCTCCAGGGACCGCTCCCTCATCCACTCCTCCTTCCCCACCAATCATCCCCTTGAGACCTACCCCTGTGACTGCAGGAGATGCTCTACTTGCCCCAAACAGGGCTTCCAAGAGAAGCAATATTTCACTTGTGGATCTGGTGCTCCCGCTGTGGTCTCCTCTACATTGGAGATACTGGACGCAGACTGGGAGATGGCTTGTTTTTAGAGCACCTCGGCTCTGTCGACTGCAATAGCGTGGATCTCCCAGTGTCCATCCATTTCAATTCTCCATCCCATTCCCTTGCTAACATGTCTGTCCATGTACTACCAGACTGAGACTACACATAAGTTGGAGGAGCAACACCTCCTCTTCTGACTGGGCACTCTTCAACCAGATGGCATTAATATCAACTTCTCTGGCTTTCATTAACCCACCCCTTGGTTCCCTGTTGTCTCTCAATTGCCCATCTCTTTTCATGCAGACATGATAAATTCTACCAAGTCCCTTTTGTTGTTCTGGTTTCTTCCCCCATTGTTTGAATTCTGAGTTTTTCCTGATATATTCTGCTTCTGCATTTTCTGATTTTCTTTCCCTCGAAGAAAGGCTCAGGCCTGAAGACTTGCTTGTCTCCTATAGATGCTGATTTGACCAGCTGAGTTCCTCCAGCATTTTGGTGTTTTTACTGCTTTTCATTTAATCCTATGCAAACTAAGTCTTAACTTGGAACTGGATACATGCTTTTTAAATTTAATTTTTAAAAACATGCATGCAGTATGGTTACAGGCCCTTTCAGCCCATGAACCTGCACTACCCCAATTACACCCAATTGACCCACAAACACTGTACACTTTTGAATGGTGGGAGGAAATCAGGGCACCAGGATGAAAGCCACACAGACATGGGGAGAATGTACAAACACTTTACAAGCAGTGCCAGACTCAAATTCTGGTCGCTGGAATACCATTGTGCTAACCATAGCATCCTACACTGACTGACATTATTGAGTGAGAAAGATAAAGTCCTATTGGCTTGCAAAATCACTAAAATTGGTTTTGGATTCCTGAAAGTTTTGTCTAGTTTATACAAATAAAACTGTGGATTTTCCTAATATTGTGGGGGTTAAAATAAAACCTTAGCCTATACCAAATTTTATTTTCTAGAATCCAGAAAATATTAGCAGTATTTTAATGCTGCTCTAGTTAGTCTATTCATAAAGTATAAAAATGGTTGTAAATAGCTTTTGGACATCCAAGAATGCAAAGAACATCACACCATTTGTTTGAGGAAGCAGATGGTTTAAAAGTGGTGAGTGTCTGGAATTCCAGTGGTTCATTGCAGCCAATGGAAGACTGGATTACTGATGAAGGTAAGAGATTTGAAGGCGAGTGTGTGGAGTTTCTGTGGTTCATTTCAACCAGTAGGAGATTGGCTTGCTGGTGCCGATGGGAGATTTAAAGGTGAGTGAGTGGAATTTCTCTGGCTTATTGCAGCCATTAGGAGAATAGACTGCTGTGGAGGCAATGGATTTGAAGGAGGTGAGTGTGTGGGTTCCTGTGGTTCATTAAAGCCAATACGAGACTGGATTCCTGGTGTAGATGGGAGAATTAAAGGAAGTGGATCAGATATTGTAGTGTGTGGGATTTTGACTTGAGAGACTTTGGTGAATAGGGGCTGAAGTTGGAGCTTAAAGCTTCACAGGCAGGATGGAATTGAATGCTCCCCCTCCCAGATCTGGAAAGTCAAGGATTCTTGACCTATCCCTGTTGAGGACATCTGTGTGATGTGTACCTTGCTGCAGCTCCTGACAGACAGGGTCAAGGAACTGGTGCTGCAGTTGGATGCACTGAGGATCATCTGAGATCCTGAGGACATCATGAATGAGACTTCTACTGAGGGGTAACTTTTTGAGACACAAAGTGGAGGGTATATGGGATGAACCTTCGGAGGTGTGGATGGGGCAGATGCAATTGCAATGTTTAAGAAACATTTGGACAGATGCATGGATAGGCTGGGATTAGAGGGATATGGGCCAAATGCAGGCAGGTGGGACTAGTATAGGTGGGACATTTGGTCAGTGTGGATAAATTAGGGGTGTTTCCACTCTGACTCTAATACAATTAGTTCTCTTCTGGACAAAGGTGGCTGAGAATCCAATGGAAATATCCTGTTATACTAGTGTATTAACAAGCATTACTTTGATTTAATTGAGATAAATAATGCATTTACTTGTAGTGAAGCAATAAATGTATAATTGGCATTTTTGGGTTGTATATCATTTCACTTTCTTTTTAATCAAATTGTATCACGTACTGTTTGTTGACAAAAACAAGAAATATCTCTTAATCTACTCAAAGTGCCGGAATATTGTCCCACTGAAGAACAGGAAGGGGGATTGGTAAATGTTGAGTAATTCTTCTTTTCTACTGTGTTTGAGTGGAGTATTACTTCCATTTCAGGACTTACATTCTTACCATTGAAAGACACTGAATGGAGGGAAGAAGCAAAGTCAACAGGGGAAGACAGCCCTCAGACATTAATTGCATCTGAAAGGCGTGTATGAAGCACTGCCAAACATCTGGTGTGATACTGCCATCTAATGACCACTTGCAGTATTGCCCCCACCTTCAGCACTTTGGTTGGTGGGCAAGTATACCAAATGGTAATATTTTTGTAATAAGACCTGTGACCAGAACTTTAAGCGTATTCCAAAACCAAGGCATTGAAAGAGTGGTCAGTTGCAGGCTGACCAATGTGCTTTGAATTGCATTATTAAAAACTCATTGGAGACATGAGATCCTGGAATCCGGAGCACAAACTGCTGGAGGAACGCAGCGGATCAGGCAGCACTCGTGAAATCCCATCCACAGTTTGATTTTAGTTTTGAAAAATTCATTCATTGTCTTATCTTAAGGTAAAGCATAGGTTAACTCAAACTCTGCCTCCAAGTTTTCTTTTAACTATCCAATGTGAAACTGCATAGCAACTTGTGAATTTGGGAAATAAATGCCTTGCCAGTGGTGCCCAAAACTTACAAAAAAAATTGTTTGTAACCTTGAGACGTCATGATGTTAATTATGGGGGATGATTTCCAGCTGATAGCCATACTTGGTCTACTGATGTTAATTTTTTAAACACATTTTAAAAACTGGGATGTAAAGTTTGAAGCAATGTCAAATATTACCAATAATTCATAAGCACAGTTAATTTCTTTGCTATGATTTTCTAACACTGTTTGAGTGTTTGCCTGTGACAATTTCAGGTTTGGATGCAGATAATGAAGACAGTACAGGAATTATTTACTTAAAGATATACAATAAAATATTGTATCCATGTGTCCTGTGCATTGCTCAGTTACAAAACCAACTAAAATCAGAAATATTTTTTTCCTCCAGGTATATTTTTGAGGTGCTTACTATTTTGGTGGACATTACCTAGGTACTTTTGGTCAACTGAAACCACAAGAGGAACTTAGCATTTTTCCAGTAGTTCTCCAGAAAACAACCGAGTTAAGCCAGTTAGATGAATACATCTGAAGAAAGAATCCAGTCAGGAGAGATACCAAAGAAAAGAGAGAAACTGCCCTCAGCACCAAGGTAGCATTTGACTGAGTACAGAATATAGGAGTCCTGGCTAAACCAGAGTTGGAGGATTTGGAGGGGGGGTGGGTGGTGGGGGGAACCTGCTGGTTGGAATTATGTGCAGCACAAAGGAAGGTGGTTGTGGTAGTTGGAGGTCAATTATCTCAGCCACAGGTCATCTCTACAGGAGTTCCTTGGGTAGTATCCTGTGCCCAACCATCCTTAGTTGCCTCATCAATAACCATTCATCAATCGGGTCTGAAGTAGGGATGTTTTCTGATGATTGTCCAATGTTCAACACCATTCACAACTGTTTAAATAATGAGTAAGTCCATATCCAAATGCAAGAAGACCTTCACCACATGTTGGCCTGGGCTGATGGGTAATAAGTAGCATTCACACCATTTAAGTCCCAATCAGTGATCTCTAATAAGAGAAAATCTAGCTATCACCCTTTGACATTCAATGGAATTGCCATCACTGAATCCCGCACGAGCAATGTCCTGTGGGTTATCAAAGTTCAGATTTATGGTCAGGGTAATCACATGATGTCACATACAACCTTGAGATTCTTTTTCCTGTGGATGAAGCAGAATTACCACTTATTGGCAGCTCAAAAAACTGTACTCAAGAAAATGTGTATACATATAAACAAATAAAGAAATTTAACAAACTGCACTAGTGGGGGAAAAAAAAAATCAATGAAGTGCTTTTCAAAGGACTTTTGTCCCTCATTAAGTTTATTGTTGAGGAGTCTGATGGTGGAGGGGTAGGAGCTGTTCCTGAACCTAGTGGTGTGAGTCATGTGGCACCTATACCTCTTTCCTGTTAGTAGCAGTGTGAACATACTGTGTACTGGGTGGTGTGGATCCTTGATGATTGCTGCTGCTCTCCAATGGCAGCGTCCCCTGTATTTTTCTCAATGGTGGGGAAGATTTTGCCTGTGATCTCCTGGGCTGTGTCCATGACCTTTTGCAGGTCTTTCCGTTCAGGTGTATTGACCAGAAACTAAACTGGAGCAGCCGTATATACACTGTAGCTGTAAGAGGAGGTCAGTGGTCAGAGATTCTGCACCTAGTAGCTCCCCTCCTCACTCTCCAAATCTTGTCCACCATTTGTAAGCCTCCAGTCAGGAGTGTGATGAAACACCCAGTCATCTCATCCAAAATTGTTCACCAGCTGTTCGTCCCATCTACAGGGCATACTGCAGCAACTCACCTCTGAGACCACTTGTTCGAAACTCACGACTTTCCCAGTTAGAAGGATAAGGGCTTTTTAAAAAAAAAACCCATCAACTAAAAGTTAATGATTAGGGCACAAACCCCAATGGATTTGGAAATAGATTTCCCTTCCTTGACTACTGGTAGGTTGACGAAGACAATTCGCCATCACCTCCTTGAGGGCAATTAGTGTTGGCTCAGCCTGTCAGCCCCACATCCTCTGAATGAACTATGCCTTGGATATTGTTAGGTTGTTTACAATGACCAAAGCATAATTTTTTGTTTTGGATACAGGTAGTGCAACGGGAAACTTGTTCACCTACCTTTAGCTAAAGTTTGAAGACACAACATGATTGCCCTGTCCATGGCATCATCAGGCATTACTTCAAATCATTTGACAATGAGGGAATCTGCATATTTGGCTGTCAAAGATCCTTTAAATTTCATGAATGTAGAGACTCTAACGTGCATCATTGGTTGGGGAATTGCACATACAGAAGTGGTGGAGAATCTCTGCAAGTCACATCCACAGAAAGTAAAAGGCAATCAACATTTTGGGATAGGGCCCTTTGTTGAGAATCTGGATTTTTTTAAAATCAGGCCGAAACGTTGACTGCCTTTGACCTCCTCTGGATGCTGTGTGACTAGCTGAGTTTCTCCCGCATGTTTGTGTACTGCACTAGAACTCATTTGAATGCTGAATTTTTTTTTGCATGGTTAGTTTGTTTGCATTTTTTGTTTACATTTCTCTCTTTTGTACATGTTATCATTTACTTGAGTATGGTTTACACTACTGATGAGTAAAAATTCTGCCTGGCCTGCAAGAAAAAGAATCTCAGGGTTGTGTGTTATGTCATGAATGTATTCTGCCAATAGATTTGAACTTTGCACTTCTTTTGAAGTTCAACCCAAATCTATTGTCAATGTGACAAGCATTGATGAGATAATATATTTTCCTATTAGATGTTTAAACTCTGTCACTGCCTGGTTTACCATCACATAATCTTGAACTAAAAGGAGCTTCAATCATTTTACTCAGGATATGGATGCACCAGCACAATGAACAAGATAATCAGTCCATAGCAAGTAACTGAGGCTGCAATAATGAGCACTCAGCGGCACAAGGACAGTTTCTTGCCCTCTGCCGTGTTTCCTGAATGAACAATGAAACACAGACTCGATCTTACTTTGTCATCTTTTTCTTGCACTCTTTTTATTTATTTTGTAAGATGGCTTATATGAAAGTTTGGAAAGCAACGAATTTCATGACCTGTTCATGACAGTAAATCCTGATTCTAATCTTATTGGGGAATGTCTTCATCCATGGAAAGCAGTGATCCCATCTGATCTACCTTTCATTTCATGTGACTTCTGTTAACTATTCTACTTAGTTTTGCTGTAAGTATTATCAAAATGCAAAGGTGACTAAAGCCTGTTGGTGATGCTTTTTTGCAAGGTCAGCCATATTCTGGGTGTTCCAGAGTTGGAGATAAAAATAATTGTTAATTCCTTACACTGGATTCAAAAGAGATAAATATTGTATTATAAAAAATGTTCTGTGATGAAATCAAGTAAATTTACACATTGTGCATGAGTACCTACCTACTTAAAGAGAAATACATTAAAAGTAATTTTTGTATACACAGTTACTTTTGGGTGCATGTTTTTAATTGGTATCTTGAGTTTAACATCATAAAGTTAACCCCTAAATATGGAATATTCTATATTTAGTTAGATTTTATTTCATTTGCAAAAAATGTTAAAACCTGATTGCAAGGAAATAAATATACTGTGAATGTGAAGATTGCCAGTGTAATTACCCAAGAATTGTTGGGTCTAGAAGCTGATGTTGTAATACATTGTGATCACCTCAATCTAGCTTCTGCTCACTAAAGGTTGTGCATCATTTCAAACACATTTAATTCTTCTGAGGTAATGGCCTATGAAGTTTTTACCTCAGTGTTGAATTCATGAAAGCTGGAAAATGTATAAAGTTACTCCCTGCTTTCAATGTTGAACAGGGATACGGTAACATCATGTTTGTGTTTTATGGGTCGTGATCCAGAGTTTGGTGCCAAAAACTTGATCCCGAGTCATGCTCAATGGTCACATCAGTGGAATGAATCTAGGAAGCAAAATGCAAACATAGGCACTGCTACACATTGCAGTGCAGCTGAATGGGGTTGGATTTCGAGGCACTGATCTATTTGGAGACAAAGGATCAAATTCCGTTTTGGCAGCTAATTAATTAAATAGATCTTGGTGTAGCTAAGTCTCAACTGCCCCATCTGAAATGGCCTTGCAATCCATTCTGTTCATTGTGAGTTTGGGATGAATTGTAACTCCCGGCCTTGCCAATGAAACCTCAAGCTTGTAAATGAATGTCTAAAATTTTTTTGATTTCCTTGATATGACATTTCCCTTTTTCCAACGTTGTGTTGCTTCTGGCATTCAATCATAATCTTTGTTGAAATACGTATGATGTGTTGAGATTCATAATGAACCTGGGCAGCCTCAACCCAAAGGTATGAGCAATACATTTTCTGGTTTCTGGTAACCCCATCCCAGTGTCACCTGCTCCTGATTTGACTTTTGTCAAACCTCCCCTCCCCCACCACCACTGTGGTCTCCTCCTCTACCTGTCTCTGCACTTCTTTCTTCATCAAAACACTCTTTCTAGATTTTTCTTTCCAGTCCTCATTTGTCTCTCATTAATCATCATTTATTGACCTTCCAGCTTTGTTTCTTTTCCTGCCCCTTTTGTTCCAGTCTTACCTTTAGCTGCAATTTATTGCCTGGTCATGTCTCATCCTTTCATTGCCACTCAAATTCTCCGTTAGTTTTACTCCCCTTTGACCTGCCCTTTTAACTATTGATCATTTACCCTTGCTCATTCACCTGGCAAATATTCAAAGTGTTGCAGCAAATCCCAGCACCCTCTCTCTGCATTGCCCTCTGTTGTTGCTAAAGATTCCTCACCTCTTCCCAATAACTCCCTATCACATCTTATAGAGGCTGCATTGCAAGCTGTTAGTGGTGAAACAATTCTGTAGTGCCTTGAACAAATGGGCATTGTATCTTGGTGCACAAGATGATAAGCTAAACTCTAGGGCATTAATCACCAGGATGTAATTAGGGCAAAGAGGTGAACATCAGTCTGCTTTTTGACTGCACGTGTCAATATCTTGATTTTTTTCCCCCCACCCCCACCCCATAGATGTTTTTAGTTATCTCAATTTGTTTCATTGAACCTCTTTCCAGTATTATTTACTGATGCATTTTGGTGGGTTTTGCTGGGGATCTGTTTCACAGTTGAGGGAATATGAAGAAAAGACATTGGTTTAAGTACAGTACATCATCACTCCAATACTCTGGAAGAGTCTGCTGCTTCTGTGTTGACACCCAAGATCATCCGAGTCCACAGAACCCCAAGAGACTGCTGAAGGAGAAGACTTTTGGACCAGGCTTGTATTATATCTAATCTTTATGGGGCCTTGTGCAAAATAAACCATTGCATTGGCTCACCTTCAATTGGCAGATTAAAAATAGGAGGTGTTGCTGGCACAGTGGGGTTCTGCAAGCAATTTCATTCCATTTCTAAAGCAAAACAAATCAGCCAGATGGAAAAGAGGGTATGCCAAGTACCATGCTTAATCTGTGCTGGCAGAATGGAGCATGGGAATTGTTATGGAGGTATATGAAATGTAAATAAAACATGTTAAGTTAGCGTTGCCTTCATCAGCCTACCTTCAACACATTCTATTTGAAACCTCATCTGCATTAAATTTATCGCACAGTAGAAGCCAATTCCAATCATTTAAACCCAAGCCACCTAATTCTTCTTTGGCTTGGCTTCGCGGACGAAGATTTATGGAGGGGGTAAAAAGTCCACGTCAGCTGCAGGCTCGTTTGTGGCTGACAAGTCCGATGCGGGACAGGCAGACACGATTGCAGCGGTTGCAAGGGAAAATTTATTGGTTGGGGTTGGGTGTTGGGTTTTTCCTCCTTTGCCTTTTGTCAGTGAGGTGGGCTCTGCGGTCTTCTTCAAAGGAGGTTGCTGCCCGCCAAACTGTGAGGCGCCAAGATGCACGGTTTGAGGCGTTATCAGCCCACTGGCGGTGGTCAATGTGGCAGGCACCAAGAGATTTCTTTAGGCAGTCCTTGTACCTTTTCTTTGGTGCACCTCTGTCACGGTGGCCAGTGGAGAGCTCGCCATATAATACGATCTTGGGAAGGCGATGGTCCTCCATTCTGGAGACGTGACCCATCCAGCGCAGCTGGATCTTCAGCAGCGTGGACTCGATGCTGTCGACCTCTGCCATCTCGAGTACTTCGACGTTAGGGGTGTAAGCGCTCCAATGGATGTTGAGGATGGAGCGGAGACAACGCTGGTGGAAGCGTTCTAGGAGCCGTAGGTTGTGCCGGTAGAGGACCCATGATTCGGAGCCGAACAGGAGTGTGGGTATGACAACGGCTCTGTATACGCTTATCTTTGTGAGGTTTTTCAGTTGGTTGTTTTTCCAGACTCTTTTGTGTAGTCTTCCAAAGGCGCTATTTGCCTTGGCGAGTCTGTTGTCTATCTCATTGTCGATCCTTGCATCTGATGAAATGGTGCAGCCGAGATAGGTAAACTGGTTGACCGTTTTGAGTTTTGTGTGCCCGATGGAGATGTGGGGGGGCTGGTAGTCATGGTGGGGAGCTGGCTGATGGAGGACCTCAGTTTTCTTCAGGCTGACTTCCAGGCCAAACATTTTGGCAGTTTCCGCAAAGCAGGACGTCAAGCGCTGAAGAGCTGGCTCTGAATGGGCAACTAAAGCGGCATCATCTGCAAAGAGTAGTTCACGGACAAGTTTCTCTTGTGTCTTGGTGTGAGCTTGCAGGCGCCTCAGATTGAAGAGACTGCCATCCGTGCGGTACCGGATGTAAACAGCGTCTTCATTGTTGGGGTCTTTCATGGCTTGGTTCAGCATCATGCTGAAGAAGATTGAAAAGAGGGTTGGTGCGAGAACACAGCCTTGCTTCACGCCATTGTTAATGGAGAAGGGTTCAGAGAGCTCATTGCTGTATCTGACCCGACCTTGTTGGTTTTCGTGCAGTTGGATAATCATGTTGAGGAACTTTGGGGGACATCCGATGCGCTCTAGTATTTGCCAAAGCCCTTTCCTGCTCACGGTGTCGAAGGCTTTGGTGAGGTCAACAAAGGTGATGTAATTACACCCAAATTAACCTACAACTCTGTGTGTTTTGGACTGTGGGAGTGGAAACTGTACAAACTCCTCACAGACAGCAGCAGATTCAAATCTGGGTTGTTGTAACAGCACTGTCCTATCTGCTACGCTAACTGTGCAATTAGTCCCTACCACAATAATATAGTATTCTTGTGCAGTCCTGATCATTCTGCCTACTATTTGTCCTCTCTTGTATTTTGTGGTTCAGTGAAATAAAAGTTTCATATCACGGAAGATTTTATCTATCTGTCTCTTTCTCTATGCACGTCTGTGATTAGTAAAGGATTGCTTAAGGTGGTACGTGGGTGGGAAGAAAAAGTTTGAAAACCACTGTTTTAATTGTACTTAATTGACTCGTTATGTGCATGGTTTCATAACTCCAAAGGAAATGGGCCAATGACAATTTTTCTCAAGCAAAATATTTCAGTAACAATTAGGTCTAGAGCAATGATTCTCAACCTTCCCCTTCCCACTCACATACCACCTTAAACAATCCCTTACCAAACACAGCACTTGTGGAATGGGGATTGCTTAAGGTGGAATGTGAGTTTGGGGGCAGTTTGATAATTAATAATTTAAAGCAGTGTTTTTTAATGGTTTGTAACCCACTTATTATTTATTCTTACTTATTACCCATTCACTAAATCAATTTTGTAACCCAGTAGAGGCTGTGCTGACATGGTGTTATTGTGACAGATCTATTCAATTAATTTCATTGCCCTGGTCTTTCTCCACACCTCAGAAAATGGTAACTTTCATGTCTAACTTCGTTTAGAAATCTACTGTTGAATTAACTTTTCTTCTCTTGCATTTCAGTAGATAATCCAGTGTGTAAACAAAATCTATCACATCAATCTGGTTTTTCCAAGCCTTTTGAATGAGATTTTAAACTTTGTTTTAAAATCTTCGCGGTGAGGGAAAGAAAGCAGACTGACTTAGACTCATTGATGTCCTCTGTAACCTGGTGATTAATGCCCTAGGGTTTGGTTTATTGTCCTGTGCACCAAAGATACCTTGAACATATTTGTTTTTGGCCTGCTATTCAAGGCACTACAGAATTACTTCGCCACTAACTGCTCACAATGCAGCCTTCAAAAGATGTGACAGGGAGTTATTGGGAGGAAGTGAGGAGTCTTTAGCAGCAAGGGGGCATGGCAGAGAGAGGATGCAGGGATTTGCTGCAGTAAGTTGGAGCTTGCAAAATTTTCCTGATTTTGTGTGTAATATTTAATCTTAAACCAAAGAAAGGTGACAGATTGAAATTGCATTTCTCTCTTTATTTAAGATTAATGTGGCAATTGATTGTCACATTTCCTGAATTACAACAGATCAGAGTTCAAAATGAAATTAATCTTCTGGCATGACCTAAAGTGAGAAATGTCCAGTAAGTGCAAGTCCTTCTCTGTACTGAGATTGATATCATTATTACACCAGGTGGAAGGTAAAGCTCCTGTTTATAACTTATTCAGAAATAATATACACTATAAGTTGAGTGAAACCTTAAGATGCCAGATGTCACCTTTTTCCAAGTTGTATTTAGGTCTTTTAATGAATGAATTCAGCGTCATGTATCCATCCAAATTTAAAGGCTTCACAAAAGCAGGTGAGAAAGTGAGATCCAAAGATGCAGACAGTGAAGGCGTTTAGAGAGGTTATGCCAGTGGGCAAGTTGGAGGTGGAGTATGAAATGGTGAAATGAGAAGTTGTGTACCATGATAAACAGAAAGCAGCACATATTTTTAAATGTGAGAAATTAGTAAACTTTGGAGTGTTTTTTAAAAAAAAACTTAGTATGGGGTTAATGAAATGCAGAATTAATTTCACACACCTGCCGAGTCTAGATGTTGCACCAAAGCACCACCACAAGCTGTGTTCTTAGCCCCCTGTGCTTCTCGCTTTATACCTATGACTGTGTGGCTTAGAATGACAGCAATACCATCTACAAATTCGCTGACAATGCCATGGTAGTGGTTGGATGAAAAGGGGTGATGATTCAGCAAACAGGAGGGAGATTGAATGGTGCACCAACCACCTCACACTCAATGTCACCAAAAGCAAGGAGATGATTGTTGACTTCAGGAACGGAAAATCAGAGGTGTAACATTGGAGAATCCAATGTGGAGAGGGTGAGCAAATTTAAATTCTTGGGAATCCAGGATCTTTCCTGGACCCAAATTACTGGTGGCATTGTGAAGAAAGCATGTCAGTGCATCTACCTGGCAAACTTCTACTGGATTGCAATGGATAGTGTGCTGACCAGCAGCATTAAAGTCTGGTATGGGGACACCCCTGAGCTTATTGCCATGCAAAAGATAGTGGACACAGCCCAGAATATTACAGATAAAACCCTCCCTACCATCGAGAACATCGAAGGGGATTGTTGGTGTTGGAGAGCAGCAGCAATCATCAAAGATCCATAACCACCCAGCACACGCTTTGTCCTCGGTGCTACCATCAGGGAAGAGGTACAAGTGCCACAAGACTCACACCTTTGGGTTCAGGAACAGCGGCTACCCCTCCACCATTAGACCTCCACAACAAATTCAATCAGGGACTCATTTAAGGACTCTTACTTTTGCACTAAATTGATTTTTTAAAAATCTCTGTATTGCAGTCAGTTTGTTTACAGTTCTTCATTTAAATGTGTATGTTGAGAACAGTTTTTTTTTGCACGACCAATAAGTGGTAATTCTGCTTCACCTGTGGGAAGGAGAATCTCAGGGTTATATGTATGTTCTCTGGCAATAAATCTGAATCTGGCACTCGGCTCCCAACTACACTGGGAATAGCTTCACCAGAAGATGCTGAAGAAGGCAGTTCACCATCACGTTCTCAAGAACAATGAAGGATGAACAGCAATGCCTAGATTTTGTAACAAAATTGCATTAGAAAATGCAGGTCCAAAAAACAATGTGATCCACAGTTACTGATATTCCTCCAGGTTGTGATTGATAAAATGTTTTTTATTTGGATCAAGGTTTGTAGGATCAGAGATATTGAAGACTTGAGGTTGAGATGCAGCCATGAATGGCAGAGGAAGGAGCCTATTCCTGCTTCTATTTTTCTTTTTCAATCTTATTATTAACATTTCATAATATACACAGCATAAGAAGAATAAAAATAATGCAATTAAAATGGTCTGTTCAAGTCTAAATAGTATAATTATTCTATAAATTCCAAAGAGTGAAAATGTGACATGTTAGAAATGTGATATTGTGGAGCTGGCCACAGCCAAGAAAGACACAGCCACCACGTTGAATGTCATTAATGACTGTTTAATTCAAATTCAGCACGCGCCCGTTTAAGGGCAGCGTGAGCTCAGTTACTGCGTGTGACATCATAGTCGCTGCCCTAGGTGCGCGCAGGGCAGGAGACTTGAGGCAGGGAGAAACACTGACGGTGCCATCTTCCCATGGCTGCCCTGCCACGTGGCGTTACACACAGGGCCAGTTTGCCACGAGAGAGTGTGCCACCACACAACACCACCCCCCAAGAACTGGCTACGCATCCTGCCGCTTGGGCGGGCAGCCCTGGTGTTTGGGCATGGCCATCTACACGGCCGTGATAGGTCCAAGTGCGCTGCCTTCAAAAGGTCCATGGTGAAAAGTTTGTTTTTACCCCCTATGTCCAAATTGAAAGTCCTGCCGGACCGCTGGAGGACCTTGTATGGACCTTCATAAGGGCGTTGCAAAGGTGGTGATTGTTGGCCTCGCCAAACAAATACGAATTCTGCCGAGTCCAGCTCTTTGGGATGATGTGTTGGCTGGGTGCCGTGATGCGAGGGAGGTGGGGGGGGGGGGGGGCTAGCGAGGATAGCTTCTTATAGAGATCCGCCAAAAGGTTTGCTTGCACAGACATGGCTTTGGGCTCCGGGCCAAAGAACTCACCAGGCAGTGAGAGCAGCGTGCCATAGACCAGTTCCATAGGAGACACCTGTAGGTCTTACATAGGGTGCCGTTATGATGCCGAGGAGGACTCAGGGCAGGTCGTCTGCCCAGCCTGGGCCGATGAGGCAGGCCATGAGAGTGGATTTCAGATGACGATGAAATCTCTTCACCAGACCATTTGCTTGTGGGTGGTAGGGTGTAGTGTGGTGGAGTTTAATCCCCAGGAGGTTCACCAGCTGAGCCCAGAGCGTGGAGGTGAACTGGGCTCCTCTGTCACTGGTGATGTGCGCCGGGACTCCAAACCTAATGATCCAATGGCTGACTAGGTTCCTGGAGCACATCTCTGCAGAAGCCTCTTTGATGGGAATGGCCTCCAGCCATCTTGTGGTCTGATCGACTGTTGTGAGAAGGCAGCGTGCCTCTCTGGACACCGGACGGGGGCCTATGACATCAACGTGGATGTGCTGAAATCTCCACAGCACCGGGTCGAATTACTGGATTGGGGCCTGTGTATGCCGGTGGACCTTGTTGGCCTGGCACCTGGTGCAGTTCCTTGCCATCTCGGCCACCTCCTTTTTGAGCCCGTGCCACACAAACTGTTCTGTCACCATTCACACTGTTGTCTTCACTGAGGGGTGGGCTAGGTCATGGACTAAGTTGAAAACCCTTGATCTCCACTGCGGTGGGACTACCAGGCATGGCGAGCCGGTGGAGACGTCGCAGAGGAGCATGTCTGGGCTGTTTGGCAACTGAATGTCCTGGAGCTCAAGGCCAGAGATGGTGGTCCAGAGAGCCTGTGTCTCTGTATCCTGCTTCTGGGCATGTGCCATTTGTGTGTAGTCAAGGCCGGGGGTCGAGAGGGTTGATCGCTGGACGAGAGAGCGCATCCACCACGATGTTGTCTTTACCTGCCCTATGCCGAATGTCAGTGGTGAACTCTGACACATAGGGGAGGTGGCATTGCTGATGAGCCAAATATGGATCTTTGGCCATTGCAAGTGCCTATGTGAGGGGCTTGTGGTCCGTGAACACTATGAAGGGCCTGCCCTCCTGAAAACATCAAAAGTGTCAGATGGCCAGATACATCACCAGGAGCTCCTGGTTGAAAGCACTGTACTTGAGCTCTGGTGGGCACAGCTTGTTTGATAAAGAATACCAGCGGGCGCCACTGTCCATTGAGCCACTGCTCGAGTATGCCCCCTACTGCCATGGCTGAGGCATCCACCGAGAGCGCCATGTATGCCTCCGGGTGTGGGTGCACCAATAGAGTTGTGTTGGCGAGGGCCTCCTTTGTTGCAGAAAAAGCGATCTCTGCCTCCTCCGACCAGGTCAGGACTTTCTCCTAAGCGGTGATCAATGTGAACAGCGGTCGCATGGTGTGGGCGGCGCCGGGGATGAACCAATGATAAAAATTCACCATCCCCATGAACTCCTGCAGGCCTTTGAGGGTGGTTTGCTTGGGGAACCACTGGACAGGCGCGACCTTCTCTGGCGCCGGGGAAGCACCTGCTGCCGAGATGGTGTGCCCTAGGAACTGCAGCGCCTGCTTGCCGAACTGGCACGGCCACATTGACCGTGAGGCCAAACTCCGCCAGTCGGGCAAACAGGGTACAGAGGTGGGCTGGCCTTGTGCTTTTCGTGGTTGTGGCTGGCGATAAGGATATCATCCAGGTAAATAAACACAAAGTCCAAGACACTACCCACTGCGTCCATGAGGCACTGAAAAGTCTGGGCCGTGTTCTTCAGCCTGAAAGGCATATGCAGGAATTCAAAGAGGCCAAAGGGGGTGATGATCACTGTCTTGCCGATGTCCTCGGGGTGGACTGGGATCTGATGATAACCCCGCACCAGACCGACCTTGGAGAAGACTTGCGCACTGTGGAGATTGGCTGAGAAGTTTTGAATGTGGGGAACTGGGTACCTGTCTGGTGTGGTCGCGTCATTCAAATGCCAGTAATCCCCACAGGATCCCCAGGCCCTGGAGGATTTGGGGAGGGGGGATGCTCAGGCGCTGTCTGAGCGACGGACAATCCCCAACTCTTGCAGTCGGGAAAACTCCTCCTTTGCCAGCTGCAGTTTCTCAGGTGGAAGTCGTCTGGGCTTGGCGTGCAGCGGGGGGCCCCGCGTGGAGATATGGTGGTAAATACCCTGTGCTGGGGTAAGGTGGGAATGAATCGTGGTTGTAGGATGGTGGGAAACTCATGGAGTATGCTCGAATACTCATCCCTAGAAGTGGCGATGGTGGCAATCTCAGGCTTGCAGGCATCAGTGGTGTCCAGGCGCACCATATGGAAGGTGTGAGCATTGAATAGCCTCTTGCCCTTCATGTTGACCAACAGGCCATGTGCCCTCAGGAAGTCGGCCCCAAACAACTCAGTACCCCCTGAGGCTAAAACGAACTTCCAGCAGAATTTCTCTTTTCCGATTTGGCTGCCCGCAGGGTGGGACTACGAGATCGGGTGCCTGTCTCAAGGGTGGTGGGGGGCAGGATGCTCAGCTCCGCTCAGCTCCGCGCCTGTGTCCACCAGGAAATGCTGGCCAGTGGACTTGTTGGTAATGTGAAGGAGGCTGTTCATGTGGCCAGCTGTCGCAGCCATCAACAGCGGCTGGCCAGGTCATTTCCCTGGTAGTCACATGTTTGCCGACATTTACAAGCTTGCGCTCCCCAGCGCTGATGGTAAAAGCACCAGGTGGAATTGTGCTCCTCCGGCTTGTGCTTGGGGGAGTGTTGCGGCTGCCTGGCTCTTGGTCATGCAACCTGACTGAGGGTTGCTTAATTCTCCCTCTTGGTGCACCAGATGGTGTCCACTCGGGCTGCGACTCGTCATGGATCTGTGAAGTCCTCATCCGCCAGGAATAGTTGGATGTCCTCTGGCATCTGCTCAAAGATGATCTGACGGAATAGGAAACAAGATTTGTGATCCTCCGCCAGCGCTAGCATCTCATTCATGAGGGCCGATGGTGTGCAGTCCCCAAGCCCGTCGAGGTACAGGAGCCTGGAGGCACGCTGCTGAGGGGAGAGCCCAAAAGTGCCACGGTGCAGGTTCTTGAGGGCAGGATATTTACCCTCGGCCAGTGGGTTGTGTATTAGATCATCCACCCTGACAGCTGTTTCTTTGTGGTAGAACATTGTGGCATCTGGTGAAATGTTCCTCACTTGAAACTGTGCCTCTGCCAGCCCAAACCACGTACGCAGGCGATGGGTCCAGAAGGGGGGAAGTTTGAAGGCAACAGCATTGATCTCTGCTGGATCCATGTTCTTGAGACCAGAGAGGCATCTGGGCTTGATGGGGTCACCAATGTGGAGCTGGCCACAGCCAAGAAAGGCACAGCCACCACGTTGAATGTCGTTAACGACTGTTTAATTCAAATTCAGCACGCGCCTCTTTAATGGCAGTGTGAGCTCAGTTACCGCGTGCATGGTGACATCATAGTCGCTACCCCAGGTGCACGCTGGGCAGGGGACTTGAGGCAGGGAGAAACCCTGACGACGCCATCTTCCCATGGCTGCCCCACCATGTGGCATTACACACGGGGCCGGTTCACCATGAGAGAGTGCACTGCCACAACATATTAGATATGTCAAAGAAAACATAAAGAAATATTTACATTCTATATATATGTAAACCCAAGTAATCTAAATAAAATATATATTAACAAAAACTGAGTGATCTATCCTGAGGATCTGTCAAATTGTTTAACAAAATAGCTCAGGTCTATACTTACAGATAACAAAAACGGCAAGAACTCTTCTGGAAAGGAAGAGTTAATTCATAAAATAACACCAGTTATAATCCATGAAAATAATTAATAAATGGTTTCCATGTTTCTTCAAATTTAGTAATTGTATCCAAAGTATGACTCCTGACTTTGTTTTCTCAATTTAAGAAAGACATAACATGAGAAAGCCATTCAAATAATGTAGGAGAATCAGTCTTTCCATTTAAGAAAAATCACTCTTCTAGCTAAGAGTGTGGGAAAAAAAGCTATTGCTTCTATTTCTTATGTTCTAGTTCTGTACTGTGACTATGTCAAAGAATATGTTGCATCCTTCAACACACTACACCTGGCAATTGGAGCCAGGTGACTTAGGCAGTTGGATTTGCAAAGCTCAGATCAGCAGGGAGTTGATTAGGCAATAGAGAGCAAGTGATCCAGGGAACTTGTGACACAGAGTAGTTTTAATTCATTTCAATTTAGCAGTCTCGGGAGATAGTATTACTGACTGGAGTTCTACACAGAACATGCAGCAGTGAGTAGGAAATTTACAACTAATTTTTTTCTACAATTGGGTCTTCAACCCAAATGTGGGCAGTTTTAAGATGAATGAATGAATGAATGATTAAACTACCAAACTCTTGTTTGGTCCAAAGATTTTCATTGGACCCAATAAGGTCAAATAATGCCAAATTAATGTAAGGTATAGAATTATTTCTGCTCAGTTTGAGTATCTGTGAAGGTTCTGGTAATTAAGGCCTTGTTATCCTATTGTATTTCAATATATTGTTAGTGATTCCTTTATGGCTAAAGTTTAGGCATTATTGTTAGTGCATTTGTGGACAAATACTAAGGCATTTGTGTGCCAAATTTTGCATTATTTAGTAGGTGTTCTTGGAAATAAAAGGGCTGAGGAGATGCTTCTTTGCCCCTCTTCATCCCTTCTTTTCCCCCTCATCCAAAATTGTACTTGCTAACTTCCCTTCCCAATCCAGTCTCGAGAAAGGCTCTTGACCTGGTAAGTTGATGTCAATTTCTCTCTCTCGCTGCTGCCTAATCAGTTGAGGCTCTCTCGCTTCTCTTTGATTGCTCAGAAAATAACTCCATACATCTACCAAAGTACTGGAAAGTGAAACAAAAATATTGTTAAAACTCAGCATCACATTCAGAAATCTCAATGAAAAAAAATCCCATATATGATGTAAATCCACTTACAAAATTGCCACACTGTGAGTGTATTTGGCAAATACATTCTCACATTCCAAAATATCAAGCCCTAATTTTTCTCCTTCCAACAGCCAAGTGCCCTGATCCTTTACCTGAACTGGGAGTCTTGACCTCGATTATCCCATACCAGACGTGATGTATTGCCTTTGAACACCAGCCTGCATCTTCAACATTTACCCATCTCCTCGACACTAGCACCAGGTTGGCATTTCATTGATAGGTCTTGGTTCATTTCCTGTACAAGGGGGTCCAAAAGACATTCACTGCCCAAAAGAGTTGATATGTGAAGATTCCTTTTTGAGATGGCATGATTCTTTTTAAAAATAAAATGGCTAACTGCTGCTGTGTCTGCTTTGATTGATTTCTGTAGAGATTGGCCAGGATTAAAATTCTGTAAATTGAGATTTTTAACAAACTCTGAACATCCAGAATGTGATCTCTGGTTCAGACTTCCAACTGTTCTTTGGAAATGCACCAACATGTTGCAGAAAAGTTTAAAAAAAAAAGCCTTGCTATCACTACTGATTATGCATGCTGTACATAAGGTTTGTCCATAATATATAAAATAGACTATCTGAAATTGGAATTGGGACTGGGAATTTCTATCTGAAAACTTTTTTCAGTAGCTTTAAAAGAGAAGAACATTTAAAATCTTGTTATTTTGCCATTAACTTCTGAATTTGTTAGTTTCTTGCATCTCTTAGTCTCATTATGCTGAATTATAATCCGATATTATAGCAGCAAAATTCCCAAGGCAGTGCTTCAAGAAAACAACCTGTTAAATGTCATATTGAGTTTTGTAATGTGGGCTTAGTTACAGTTCAAAGACTGCAATCATTTCTAATCTAATTTCTGATCTAATGCCATAAAACAAACTGGAATTCAGATTGAAGTAAATAGGAAATGTTTCATGCTCGATAGCGCTGTCATTAATGGAATATTACTCCATCTACAGTGATAAGATGAATAGACTTTACCTTTTCAGTCCATTGGCTGTTTGGGTGGGATTTCAATTCTGTAGTTGTTCCACCGCTGTTGAATGTATCTTCCTTTAGAGTTTTTACTTGTAAGTCTATTTAGTTTTAGGAAAAAGGAAATGTGCCTCGAATAACAATTCCATGGCTTTTGTTTGAATTAAATTGGTATGAATGTTTCTTGTTTTGAGCCATGTGCTCACTCAAGAGGAATAAACAATTAGGATATTAAAGTTTATATGCTGTAGATATGCAAAAAGAATTTTTAACCTACTAGTCTATGCCCTTGCTACACATAATGTTCATGATGTTTGGATCATGGAAATAGAGGGGCAGGGAAGAGGAAGAGGAGGAGGAGGAGGGAGAGAGAGGAGAGAAAGTCACCTGTTTTCAAAAACTGCAAACTTGAAACATGTGCAGACATGTTTTCTGAAGAGCAGGATTATAAATTTTCAAAATGCTTCAAAACTATGATCCCCTGAATGGATGTTGCATTAAAGATAAGAGTACAAATTATGGAGGTGAACAAGAAGTCTGCAAATGGTGGAAAAACTGAGCAATGCATACATTACCGGAAGATCTGAAGGAATGGGTAGTTTTGAGCGAAAGCTTTTCACAGGAAAAGCAGGAACTGGGCAGAAGCCTGACTAAAAGAGTTGGGGAGGAGCAAGGGCTGATAGATGAAAACAGGTAGGAGGGGAAGGAAATTGGGAGGGGGAGGGGAATCTAGGAGGTGACAGGAGAAAGAGGCTGGTAGCTGAGGAAGATGGATTCTGATGGGAGGAAGCAAGGGAAGGGGTAATGGAGCTGGTGGAAGGGTCATGGTGGGTGCTGGGCAGGTTGAGAGAAGGAGAAATGGGGCCAGAGAAATCAGGGAAAGGAAATGGGGAGGGGGGAGGGGAGGGAGGGGGGAGGGGAGGGAGGGGAGAGGGGGGGAGGGGGGGGAGGGGGGGAGGGGAGGGAGGGGAGGGAGGGGAGGGAGGGGAGGGAGGGGAGGGAGGGGAGGGAGGGGAGGGAGGGGAGGGAGGGGAGGGAGGGGAGGGGGGGGAGGAGGGGAGGGAGGGGGGGAGGGGGGGAGGGGGAATCCAGTTCTACAGTTCAGCAGCAACAGCTGGGACTGGAACAGGACAAGCTGGTAAATGTGGAAAAATCCTATTTTGAAGATGGGTTGTCAGTTCTTAGTTCAGCCTGGTCAAAGCCCGTGTCCATACAAGAGGAGAGGACTGGCTGCCTAATATTTCACTTAAAATAAGAAAAACAGTAGAGGAACTCTGCTGATCTGAAAGAGAGTTTATCATCTGGAAAACCCTGATGGGGCAAGTTTCTTTGACAAGACACTGAAGTGGCTGATTACAAGGAATCAGTTGTGGGTGTCCAGCGAACAACAAATTTCTCTCTTAAAACCAACAAGAACCTTCCTGAGCAGTAACCATTTACCTTTCAAGCAATAAAGCCTGGTGAAATTCATAAATGTTAAATTCTGTGCACAGTATAAGAATTTCCTACAACCAATGAACTTGGAGGAATGAGAAGTGAGATTGGACTGTGAATCAAAGAACTTTTCTAAACTTACACACACATTACATACATGTGTGCTTAGAATTAGAAGGGGTTTAAGTTACGTTAAGTAAGTTGATAGTAATAAGTGGAGTTTGATCCTGTTTTCCTGTTTAAAGATAATTAAAAGCAACTTTTGTTTAAGTAACCATTTGTCTTGGTGAATTTCTATTGCTGCTGGGTTTTGGGGGTCCTCTAGGTCCATAACAATAGCCAAGATATAGATACATAGAACACAACAGTACAGGCCCTTTATCCCTTAATGTTGTGCCAACCCATATTCCTTAAAATAATACTAAACCCTCTTTTTTGTTCCATACATGTGCCTGCCTAAGAGTCTCTTAAATGCCCCCTAATGATTCAACCTCCACCATCTCTGGTAATGCATTCCAGATGCCACAACGGTTTTTAAAAAAAAAAGTACCGCTGATGTCTCTCCTAAACTTCTCTCCCTTCACACTTTGTACATATGTCCTTTGGTGTTTGCTATTTCTACCTGAGAAAAAAGTGCTAGCTGTCCACCCTATCTATGTCTCTCATAATTTTGTAGACCTCTCTGAAGCTGCCTTTCATCCTTCTATGCTTCAAAGTGAAAAGTCCCAGCTCTGCTAACCTTGCCTCATACTTTATTTTCCAATCAAGGCAACATCCTGGTAAATCTCCTCTGCACCCTCTCCATAGCTTCCACATGCTTTATTTTGTTAGCCGTTGCTCTAGAGCAGGGGTGTCAAACTCAAATTCATGGAGGGCCAAAATTAAAAACTTGGACTAAGTTGAGGGCCGAACTAAATATTTATTGAAAATTTTCAACAACATCTGCATGTTTACTCTTCTTTCAACATATGTAATGTTAAACTTTAGGATATAACTTTAGGAGGATAATGTTACAGGTCAGGAGTAGGTAGCTCAAGTTCACCCTTTGTTTGACCTGAGGGAAACATATTTGGTCCCTGTGGAGATGTAGTCAGCATTCACAGGCTGTGTCCATTTTGGCCTGCATCAGGACTCTGCATTTCCTGCTCACTCCTCAGGCTCTAGGCCTCTATTCACCCTCGACCCACCATCCCTCTACCTGACCAGTCCTTTACCCAACCTCTACTCACCCCTCACTCCACTCGCTCTGCCTCTACCCACCCCATCCTAAACACGCCTCTCCCCTCAACCTGTTCCTCCCTCTACCCGTCTCTCACCCTCTAATCACCCCTCCCCTACTCGCTCTGCCCCTCCCCTTTGACCTCTTCCCTATCCACCCCTCCTTCTACTCATCCTTCCCTCTAACTGCCCCTCGCACCACCATAACTTCCCCTGCCCATTACTCCTCACCTACACCCTCTGCCCACCCCTGCTTACCCACCAACTCAGGCCCAGCATGCTGCCGATCAGCTTTTGCGGAACAGCGGGGGCCGAGCGCAGCCTGCCATGTCCGCTGCGCTGACAGGAAATCACAGACGCTCGCCAATCCGCCGCACCGCTCAACAGGTGGGACAAGTGACTGGTTGTGCGGGGAGCCTTCCAACTGGCTTGCCGGCTGATGACATCGACAGACTTCTCGTGTTACAATTTTGTTTCCCCGTTCTCAAAGTTTGCACGGTCAACCTGCAACACTTTTGCTCCCTCCGCGTCCCGTGGATCTGATGCCCGGGTGTTGTTAGGATTCCCAGCAGAAGGTTTGTGGAACTTTACCATTCTGGATTCCTTTTTGAGAATATTCTGGCCATCTTTTAAGGGGGGTGGTTTTAGGGGGGAGGGGATAGTTAGGGGGTGGGGAAGGATGTGCAATGAAGGGGGAGGATGGTGGGGGTGACATTACCAAAAAACAGCATCGGCTCTCGCTGCAGGGTGGGCCACCTCTAATACATTTTTGAAATGATCTTGCGGGCCAAATATAATTATATCACGGGCCAAATTTGGCCCGCGGGCCAGAGTTTGACATGTGTGCTCTAGAGTCTCCCAGACCTGTTTTCCCCCCTCTGCCCCATATCCACCATTCATACAATTTTTTTTCCATAACAATATTAAAGCTAATAGAATGTGGTCACTGGTCCCAAAGTGTTCTCCTGATGACATTTCAATTACCTGACCAGCTTCATTCCCCAGTTCATGATCCAATGTTATCTCTCCCCTATTAGGTCTTGGTGCATATTACTGTAAGTTCTCCTGGATGCACTTAACAAAGTTCACCTTGTCCAATCTCCTAACACTTTGGCATTCCCACTCAATGTTGAGGAAGTTGAAATCACTTACAATAACAGCTTTGCTAGCTTCAGTTCTCTGAATATTTGATCCTCTCTCTCTTGGTTACTTTTTGGGGGGGCCTATTGTATACAGTCATCCATGTACCTATTCCTTTTTGGTTCCTGACTTCCACCCACACTCCCTACATGATAGTTTTCCAGCAATATCTTCTCTAGCTACTGTGATGTCTTATTTGACTAATATTGCAATCCCCTCCTCAACCTTTCTTTCCACTGTTTCAATCAGACCTGTTACCCTGGAACATTGAGCTTCCAGTCCTGGTCCTCCTAAAACCTCATCTGTTATGACTACAATATCCCATTGTTCTGCATTTAACCATGCTGTAGGCTCATCTGCTTTCCCTACTTTGCCTTCTCCCTGTCCTTAACATTTTTTTGTCCCTCTCTCTCCATCTTGGATCCCAACCTCCTGATTGAATACACCAAATTTCCCCACCAGAATATCCTACACCTTCCCTTCCTCTAGTTTCCTTAATCCTTTCCTTATGAAAGGGAATGTTCCATGAAGATTTAGCTGGAATTATGTTTTCAATGGAACAGAATTCTACATTGCTTGTGTTTGTTACATTGTGCAGCAAGGTTCAAAAGACAATACTTAGTGGTGGGAGATTGGTGTGAGTAGGGGAATCACATTTGAAAATTAAGATTAATAATTGAGCAGGGATAAAAGGGGTTGAGGGATAAAACAAATGCTCATAGCTGCTGTAGACTATGTTGGACTATGTTATTTACCTTGTTGCTTTTGTTGGTAAACACACTTTCTACAGGTAGGTGGCAGTATTTTCCATCTTTTCATCAAAGCTGCACCTTTCATGAGTGTCACTTGTAGTTCAATGAAGTAATGGCAACACTTAATCTTTTACAACTTTCCCCTTGGTTCTAAGATATTTAAATGATCCTGTTTTTGTTTTAAACATACTCTCTCATAAAATATAATTCGCATGAATGTGGTTTAATTACAGTAAAAATCCCAGAAATTTAGTTCTGTTGCACATCTTTTATTCAAGTCCCATACAACTGATTTCTAGTGCGATACAGATTTCAATGATAAATGTGATATTGCATCACACGTCATGAATAACCAGACTTTCATGTCCATTTGAGTCCGAGGAACACAACTGCACCTGATGCATGAAATGCATAGGGTTGTTAATCCAAGAGCATCTGAACAATTGGTGGATCCCATGCAAGATTGAATAAGTAATATACAAATAAAACTCGAGGTGATCCATACATAGGACCATTAGAGTGAGCAGCAGGGACAGGCCCAGTTCCCTGCATTTAAAGTCTGCTTGCTGGTGGTGTAGCTTTGCCTGGGGTAGGTTAAAAGACTTACTGCTGGCATGGGTGTGTTCACATCTTGCATCCTAAGGACAGTGCTTTGGCTATGGTCCCAGTGAGACCTTAGAACAGCTAGGAGCAGGAGTAGAGGGGCCATAGGCACATCCATCTGCTAAAGGAGGAGAGGATGTAGGGCTCTCTCTGAGGCCTTATTCCCAAGACTCATTTTCTTCTTGCCTGAAAACTGAGGAGTAATGCAAAAAGGAAATATTTTTTGAACAATTCATCATCTGTGGTTAGAACATCATCCACACAAATGTGCATGGGCTGCTCTCCTTGTTCAAACAACGCTGCTTGCCTGAATATCCTTTCCTTGCCTCTAGAATGGTCTAAACCAGCCATTCTCAACAGGACCATACAGTTCCCCCCCCACTAACTAACACACCCTGGAGGCCACAGCACATTAAGGGGAACCATGGGCTAAATAATCCTTAATAAGGGGGAACCATAGGGGGGCATTGAAACAGAATGGATTAAAGAGTTTTTGGGGAAGGAAAGGGCTTTGCTGTACAGTTGCCAAAGATTTTTCAAGTTGGAGGCATTTGGAGATGACCTAGAATGACTTGGATAAATGCAGAAAATTAACAATGTTTTCAGAGTGTTCCTTGCTTCAACACAATTGTGTTTGACTGACATGGACCCAGGATTAGCTATGAATCACCACCAATGTAGATTTCCTCTTTTGCTCTATCGTCTTCAGCTCCAGGAAGTGTGCAGGCCTTAAGGTTTTGCTCCATATTTCTCACATTTCCAAGTGCCCTCATTTTGCTTAGAGCATTTGTGATGGGTAGTGAATTACAGACTATTTCCTACTAGGTTTTTTTCTAAGATGTGTATTGTTTATTATTTTCCATAAAATTTCAGCTGACTTTTGAGCTAACCCTTGTAAAAGGTGCCTTTGTTTTTAATAGATAATTTTGTTACTTTCAGAAATAATTTTACCCATGAGTTCCTCGGCAGTATTTGGTGGTTTCATTTCATCTCCACAAAACTCTCTGTCCATCAGTTTGATTTGTTTGAAAATGTATTCAAACAAGGGCATGAGGCAAAGCAAGCTGAAACAACATTTAGAGACTGTACATAGAGAAGAAAGATTAAACCCTTGGATTACTTTAAAACCCTTTGAGATAATTTAGAGAGAAGGCCAACTCTCAATCAGATGATTACATTCAAGATGAGTGAATTGATTGCTATAAGTAGAAATGCTCATAATGTTGCTGAGTCACTTGTTTTGGCTTCAGTGTCCATAATATCTGATAATATTAACTTGTTGATTAAAACTCATTTAAGGCATACATATTTTATCAGGCAATTCCTTTTGAGTAATTCCACTGTCTTTAGAAGGATTGATGAGTTGGCAAAGGAGATTGGAAAAACAATTAGTAATTTCATTACATCCAAGAATTTCTCTTTACAAATCCTCTCTACAAGAGAATGACCATCTTCTCATGGTTTATGCCAGATTCTGGAATGGAGATGAGCTGATGGAAGAGATGGTTTTTACCAGAAGGATTAAAGCAGATTCTAAGGGGCTGACTACTTATGAGTAAGTTAAGAATTGCCTAAACAAGAACACAGATGCCTTGCAACTGATGGTTGGGTCCACAGAAGGTTCATCACATGTCTGAAAAATTTTGTACCTTCAGTATTTACTGTTCACTATGTCATTTGTATGGACTATTTAATGGCTAAAAACAGGAAGATGTTTAAATGCTTTGCTTTCAATCGCCATAAAGACTGTATATTTTATAAAATCACATCCCCTTCAAGACCATCTATTTCAGCAACTGTGTGAAGATTTTCAAATCCTGTTGCTGTCTACCGAGGGGAGGTGACTGTTGAAAAGAAATTGTCTTTGCCATTTTGTTGCACTCTGAGACACCGTTGTTTCTTTCTTATAACAAACATGAAAAGCTTGTTGATGCAAACTCATTAAAGGGGGACATATTTCATCTGGCAGATATCTTTGGCAAATTCAGTTTATTGAATAAGACTTTACAGAGTAAACCTTGTTGATAGGAAGCAATTGTTTCTTTACTTAAAAAGCTTGAAGTCTATTGGAGCAATATCAATCGACAAGAATTTTTTTTACAATTTCTAAATCTGAACATGAACGCAGAGGCACTGAAGGATGATGTCATGACTGTTTATGTGAAACACTTAAAGCAAATACACACAGATCTGCAGGAATGACCTGTTAAACCTCAGTATCCCATATTAGATCCATTTGAGAAACAACCCACCGATGTTGATGCAGAAATTCAAGAGGGTGATTAATCTTCAGTGATATAACAGCATGCTGCAAATTCAATCAATTAAAAAAAATTAAAAAATTTTGGGTTACGACTGATCTGCCAAATAGATTTCCAAAACTATGGGGAAAAAGGTGAAATATTTTTAATAGTCTTTCCCTCAACATACATAATTGAATGTGGATTCAGCAAGTTAGTTACCTTGACAAAATCCAGGAGCAGATTTGATAGTACAAAGGTGTCCATTGACTATCACTATACAGTATGAAGCCTCTCCATCAAAACACTTGCACAGGAACATCAAGTTCAAGGATCCCACTCAAATTTTCATTTTGTAAGAATTATTTTAAAAATTTCTTTTTATTAAGTTTACACATGCTTAATGTTCCCTAATGACTCATGAACGTAAATATTACATTTCAATTTTTTTTCTTTACTACATGTTCAATAAGAGTGATTTCCTATTTGTCTGAGCGTAACAACTGTGGATGGTGATTGGGGAACAAACAGAGTAAAAGTCTTGTTTCCTTTTCACCTAATCTAACAAATATATTTTGTGTCTTTATGTAGTTGGTAGGAGAGAAGTACCGAAGAATTCAACTGAACTTGACTGTTTCACTGGGAAGGGGGCCCATAAACTTTGAGCAGAGTCCTAGGGGCCCATACCCAAAACAAAGCTGTGAATGGCTGGTTACCGTCACCACTGCACTCAGTACTGCTGCAGGAAATGGAAACTCTCGTCCTTTCCCTCTTGAGAAGAAAGTACCAGATGTCATGGATTTGTTATGTTTGCTAGTATCCTGAAGCTTCAGGCATTGAGAAATGGCCCTCTCGTTGTACCACATAACCTAAGCTCCTTGTGGAACACAAAGGCTTGGGTTTCATCTCACTTGAGATGCGATAGCCTGGCTCCAGTGGTCCTTGCCCTTTTAGGTGACAGCCTTTCATATTGAAGGGATAGAATACAGATGATCTTTTGGAAACTGGTTCACACTGCAGGTATTGTTCGTGTTGGACATGCAAGGGGTCAGCATAGTCACGGGAGGAAATGCAGTGGCTGCTGTCTGCTGAATCAGGTTCCATAGAGGAGTAATCCTCAGAGCTGTAGAGAAAGCTGATTACTTGTTGTAGACCACCCTGGCCACTTGATGGCAGGAGTGGGGAGAATTGCAGGTCCTGGGCACAATCTCCTGTTTTGACTACAGTGCTGAGCTCCCTGTGATCAACTCCAGATACATTTAGAAACATTTGATGCTTCAGATTATGGCGAGAGAGAGATTCCATTTGCCCACAGAATGTAGCCCACATAACATGGTGCTGCCGAAAGCGTCTCAAACTCCTTGACCCTCATGGCACACTGAGCAATGTTCCCTGATCATTAACACAGTGAATTCATGTCGGCTGAAGAGCCTGTTCCTGCACTATATTGTCCAATGTTCTGGTAAAGGCCTTGTCTGAGTAAGTTCCTAAAGGACTCGTTCAAACACTGGTCAAATAACTAAAGTGTGGCACCAAGATGGTGCCATAATATAACCACCAGCTTACTGGGGACCATTTCCCTGCAGAAATTCTTTGAGATTATTGGATGGGTCTGGATTTGTGCAGATTCCTGCTTTTTTTTTAAAAAAGGGCTCGGAGAACCCTATCTAAGGTGAATCAACATAAGGTGGAGGGACCAGGCAACGTGCCTGGTTGAGTACTGAAGGGCTGCACAGACAAATTGATGGAGGTATTCATGGATAGCTTCAACACTTCACTGCATCAGTCCATTGTTCCCACAAGATTCAAGGCAGCCACCATCATCCCGGTACCCAAGAGGGAAACAGTAATAGGCCTCAATGACTGTGGCACTGACCTCCATTATGAAATGTTCCAAGCATCTGGTGAAGGATTGCATCAGAGCACTCCTTCCAGAGACACTGGATCCATTTCAATTCACCTATAAAAGAAACCATTTCACAGACAATACTATAGCGTGTTACTTCATTCCATCCTCATGCAGCCTCATATGCCAGGCTGCTGTTCATTGACTTTAGGTTGACTCAGCCTCTGGTGGAGAAGCTGGGACTCAACATCCCTCTCTGTAATTGGGTCCTGGGTTTCCTAACAGAAGTCTGTCCAGGTCAGTAGCAGAATATTGAGCACCATCACACTGAGCACTGGGGCACCTCAGGGCTGTGTGCTCAACTCGCTCTTGTTCACGCTCTTCTTTCTTTTCTTTGGCTTGGCTTTGCGGATGAAGATTTATGGAGGGTTATGTCCACGTCTGCTGCAGGCTCGTTGGTGACTGACAAGTCCGATGCGGGACAGGCAGGCATGGTTGCAGCGGTTGCAAGGGAAAATTGGTGGGTTGGGGTTGGGTGTTGGGTTTTTCCTCCTTTGTCTTTTGTCAGTGAGGTGGGCTCTGTGGTCTTCTTCAAAGGAGGTTGCTGCCTGCTGAACTGTGAGGCGTCAAGATGTATGGTTGGAGGCGAGATCAGCCCACTGGCGGTGGTCAATGTGACAGGCACCAAGAGATTTCTTTAAGCAGTCCTTGTACCTCTTCTTTGGTGCACCTCTGTCTCGGTGGCCAGTGGAGAGCTCGCCATATTACACGATCTTGGGAAGACGATGGTCCTCCATTCTGGAGACATGACCCACCCAGCGCAGTTGGGTCTTTAGCAGCATGGATTCGATGCTTGCGGACTTTGCCAGCTCGAGTACTTCGATGTTGGTGATGAAGTCATTCCAATGAATGTTGAGGATGGAGCGGAGACAGCGCTGATGGAAGCGTTCTAGGAGCCGTAGGTGATGCCGGTAGAGGACCCATGATTCGGAGCTGAACAGGAGCGTGGCTATGACAACGGCTCTGTACTCGCTGATCTTTGTGTGTTTCTTCAGGTGGTTGTTTTTCCAGACTCTTTTGTGTAGTCTTCTAAAGGCGCTATTTGCCTTGGCGAGTCTGTTGTCTATCTCTTTGTTGATCCTTGCATCAGATGAAATGGTGCAGCCGAGGTAGGTAAACTGGTTGACCGTTTTGAGTTCTGTGTGCCCGATGGAGATGTTGGGGGCTGGTAGTCATGGTGGGGAGCTGGCTGATGGAGGACCTCAGTTTTCTTCAGGCTGATTTCCAGGCCAAACATTTTGGCAGTTTCCGCAAAACAGGACGTCATGCGCTGGAGAGCTGGCTCTGAATGGGCAACTAAAGTGGCATTGTCTGCAAAGAGTAGTTCACGGACAAGTTTCTCTTGTGTCTTGGTGTGAGCTTGCAGGTGCCTCAGATTGAAGAGATTGCCATCCGTGTGATACCGGATGTAAAGAGCGTCTTCATTGTTGAGGTCTTTCATGGCTTGTTTCAGCATCATGCTGAAGAAGATAGTAAAGAGGGTTGGTGCGAGGACGCAGCCTTGCTTAATGCTGTTGTCAATGGAGAAGAGTTCGGAGAGCTCATTGCTGTATTTGACCTGACCTTGTTGGTTTTCGTGCAGTTGGATAACCATGTTGACACTACTGACCCACAAATGTATTGCCAGATCCAGTTCTAACAGTGTCATCAAGTTTTCAGATGACACAACAGTAGATGGCCTCATTAGCAACAATGATGAGTTGCACGACAGCAATGGTTCTCAACCTTTTTCTTTTCACTCACATACCACTCTAAGTAATCCCTATGTCTTCAGTGTTCTGTGATTAGTAAGGGATTGCTTAAGGTAATATGTGAGTGGGAAGGTTGAGAATCACTGCTCAAGATCCAATTGTTACTGAAATAATGTGTCAATTAGATACGATTAAAACAGTGATGTTGAAACTTTTTCTTTCCACCCACATACCACCTTAAGCAATCCCTTATTAATCACAGAGCACCTTTGGTGTATGATATAGTGGAAAGAAAATGGTTGAGAACCACTGCACTACAGAGAAGATCTGGAAAATCTTGTGAAATGGTGTGAGAGTAACAACATGTCAAAGTGGACAAGATGAAGGAGAAGATATTGGACTTCAGGAAATCCAGGAATGACCACCTTCCACTACATATCAACAATCTGTGGTTGAGAGCACTAAGTTCCTTGGAATTCATGTAACTAATAACCTATCAAGGACAAACAACATCTCACTTGTCAGGAAGGTGCAACAGTGATTTCACTTCCTGAGAAGACTGAAGTAGGCAAGGCTACCAGCCACCATCATGTCAACCTTCTACAGGAACTTTATTGAGAGCGTCCTGACCAGCTGCACAACAGTGTGGTACAGTTGCTGCAGAGAAATGGATCTCAGGCCAATCCACGGGTCAATGAGTGACAGAGTATCACTGGAGCCTCCCTCCCCACCATTGACGTGATCTATCAGGATTGTTGTCTGAAGGGGGTGCACAAAATCATTAAGGACCCCTTCCACCCTGTGCACAGCATCTTTCAGCTGTTCCCATCGGGGAAGAGATACAGGAGTATCAGAGCCAGCACCACCAGGCTGAGGAACACCACGGGCAGTGAGAGTGCTGAACTTCCAAAGGTACTGCTCACACTAACCACTTGAGACTCTTATTTGTACAACAGAATATCTATATCAATCTATGCATTTATTTATTTATTTTTATAGATAAAATAGTTGCCTTGCTTATGTATTATGTCTATGTTTTGTGCTGAGGATGGAGAATGTTATTTCGTCAGGTTGTACTTGTACAATCAGATGACAATAAACTTGACTTTATCCTGCAGACCATTTCTTCAAATGAGCATGCCCTCAAGGTACTGCCAATGGAACTGAATATCACATTCTTCCGCAGGAACACCCCATTAGGGACCACTCTTCCCACATCATTCATGGCATAATCTCTGCTACTAAATACACAGTTTCATGTTCTATCTGTTTGTCACCACATATTCGGACTGTTTGTACATCGAGGGAGTCTTCTCTCCACACTGTGACAGTCCCTAGTATTTTGTGCTCAGAACTTTGGATTGGACCCGATATTTGAACATTCAAAGGGCTTTTGCCAAAATGAGCAGTGCTTTCATTGTAAATGCATAACTCTACAAAGTGCACTTAAAATATTCAAATTAAGTCAGTAATTACAACTATCGAAGTGGCTGTTAATCATTTAGTGCTGTCTTAGTGTTTAAAAATTGTCAAACATTACCGTAGAGTGAGGGGAGAAGAGGAACATTCTCCAGATGACCTGTGCATGATGTGTTTTAAAAACTCTTGTATCTCCCAGCTTCAATCTCCAGTGACAATCACAGTCACCACAGGATCCACTTGTGATCCATTTTGTAGCCAGTGAGCTCAGCAGCTTATAGGAGTCAATACTTTTAAGTGTCGAATCCTGGAGCTTAATCTGTTCAAGACAGCAACCAAAGATTCACAAAATATCGACAAACAGGAGCATGCGCATGAGCGGCTTTGCAGTAATACAAAGAAGAGAACTCATGGATGCTCTTTTTTACTTGTTTGCCTGTCTTCTGTTGGGCCTGGAGGAGCATGGAAATAGTTGCCACAGAAGTGTCAGCCAAAGCAATGGAGCACAATTAGCAGGATTGAAGGAGGATAATTGCAGGTATAGAAAAGAGTTAGACAGGATGGTAGTAAAGTAAAATGGATGTAGGGAACAGGCAGAAAGAGAGAGGCTTGAAACAGAGGGATTAGTCAGGGACCTGGATTGTTTTGGAGATAAATAGGGAAGGGGCCCAACAGTAGGACACAGACTGGGCAGCAGTTGTGGGAATGGCCAAAGAGGAAGGTGAGGAGATGGATTGAAAGGTGGTGGCCTGAGAACAGGGAATGTGCAGCAGCCGAGAGAAATTACACCCACCCTATCTGTTGTGATGGCACCTATTGAGCTGGTTTGAATCCTGACCAACCCAATCCACCCCGACTCCAATTGCCTTGATCCATCAAGCTTTTTCTGCTGGGGGAGAAACAGCACCCAGTCTGAACTGTCCTCACCTTGTCTGATGCATTGGCATGCAGAACTTTGGCCCAACTTTGAAAAGCTGAATGAAGTTCATCAAATGCACAACAAAGACATGTTGGTTATAGCTAAATGCTAAGAAATAAGTGAGGCGGGTGTGGGGTTGGTGACATGAGGGGGATTCCAGTGTTGAGGAGAATTATTGCAGCTTGAAAGGAAATGGGGCAGCAACTGTGGTGGGGGAGCAAGTTCAGGCCCAAAACCTTGACTGCCTTTTACTTCCCATGGGTGCTGCGTGACCTGAGTTCCTCCAACATGTTTGTGTGGTGCACAAGATCACTTCTGCCTCAATGGAACCAGGATGATGTATGGTTTATGTCAGTGGGTTCCCAGGGTACGAGCCAAATGCAGACAAGAGTTGCTGGAATCAGTGCAATTCCCTGCAGTGGTAGCTGTAATTAAGTACTCCAGGAAGGGGGAAGCAAGGAGCAGAAAGGGGAATGAATGGGCAGATCTCAGGGCAAAAAGAGCTGCAGAGGAACACCAGAGAGTGCTGGATTGGAGAAATCCAATCTCATGATATTGGATGGAGGCAGAGGAGTTTGGGAAATGGAGGGAAGAGGGAGCAGAAGAGGGATGAGGGGGTCACTGAACTCGGGGAGGAGGGGAATCAAAGCGACAGAGAAGGTTAATGGGGTCTCTCTCTCCTCCATTAACCACATTCACCTGGAGCCTTGCTTTACTTCGGCTCAAAAGATTAGTGAGGTAGTTTCCATGTAGATCACAATATCTTTGACTCACTTCCATCAAAATCAGGATTGCCAGGCTGGGATATAACTCTTTCCTGCAGGTAGTGAGACTGATGAATGGTATCTTGTAACCAAGTAAATCATCCCAAAATGTCCATATATATTTATTTTAAATTATTTATTTATTTATTGCATTGTGGTCTGGTGGAACGCTGTTTCATCTGGTTTTATGTGTTCATTCAGCAGCTACTGGCATGATGTATAGGGAATGATCATGACCTCTGCAAAGCCTGGTAGTGGCCAGGAGTGGAGAGGAACTCTATTGGCAGTGACCCACCTGTGCTCAGTGATATCCAGGCTGTGGCATAAACGTGGAGCTAGCCATCCACCCATGAGCATAGGAACTCTAGGAGCACTGATGGGCTTGGTGGTGTGAAGGGAAGAGCTTCAGTTGAGTAGGTGGAGCAAGGGGAGGTCCTGCCATTTGAGTGGGCAAGGGGAGGAACTACCATTGTGTTGGTGGGGTAAGGGGTGGGCTTAGCTTTCAGTGGGTGGGGAAAGGGGAGGACTTGGTGTTGAGCAATTGTTGATCATGCCATCTGGTGTGCAGAGGGCTTCCCAACAGGAGACCATGCTGCAAGATGAGAGCAGGGGATTGTGCGGGAAATAGAGCTGCGTGATTGCATCAACATGAGGGTCCCAGGATAGGTCTTCAGAGATATTGTCACCCAGGGCTGAGTGGAGAGCCAATGAGATTTCATCTGTTATGGAATGATTGTGGTGGGAGGCAAATTGTAGTGGGTCCAGGTCTTTGCTTAGGTTCAAGTTAATTGTGGCCATGACCAATCTCTCATTATAGTAGATGTGAGTGCAACTGGGAGACAGTCATTGAGGCAACTCACTCTGCTCTTGGGCATAATTGATGTCCCTTTGAAGCAGGTGGGAACCTCTGCCTGCAGCAATGAGAGATTGAAAATGTCTGTGAACACTCCAGCTAATTGGTTGTCACAGATTTTCAGTACCCTTCCAGGTACACCATCAGGGCCTGACACCTTTTGAAGGGCTTCACCTCCTTGAAAGATTTTCTGATGTTGGCCTATGAAACATGGTCATCAGCTTCTGCAGAGATTCTCACAGATACAGTTGAATTCTCCCTTTAAGCGAGCTGAAAAGGTGTTCAGCTCATCGGGAAGTGAAGCATCACAGCCTGTATTGTTTTTTTAGTTTCAGCATCCAGACATTATTCTTTGAGTTTTTGGAATTTGTGGGGGTTTTCTTGAATAAATAAAAATGAGGTTTATTTGACCAGAATGTGAATCCATAAAGGCACTGCAATCACACTTGTGTCAAACTAGATATGGATCGCAAGTTGAGTGAACAAAGAGAAACTCAGAAGGTCTGTCCATATTCATGGAGAGAAATGGACAGTCAGCACTTTGGGTCATGATCCTGTAATTTTTCTCCCATGAAAGCCATTTAAAGCATTATAACATTTCAGTAGTTGCAAGGACACTATTGCAAATAACAGAAGCTGTTAAGATCTATTTAATGTCTCATTATACCATGGTGGAATATGCTGTTGAAGTTCAGATTTTAGCAAAAGGAAAGAGGTGATATATTGCTATTTTTATAGACCTCTGTTTCTAAACACTTCTCTGCTTCTTTGCGCTATTCTACATTACCATTTGCACAATTGAGATGTCACTTTTTCTCTTGCACTAACTGCAACAGTAAATATTTATCGATCTGTCCTTTTGTATTCATTACTCTGTTTTCATCTTGGCATATTGTTTTAATTGAATGTATTTGATTACTGTAGTTGGTATATCTTACAAACCTGTTTGACTGTAGCAAATATGAAATTCAATGCATTGTATGTTGCACTTTGGTATATGACAATTAACTCTCATTACTCTACACAAGGACTATACCCCCCCGCCCCCCCCACCACCCAAAACAGATTTGATCAGCAGGATTTTATTTAACCTTAAATGTCAACAAGAAACTCGTATAAAATAGGTGGTATGAATAACTTAAAGATGAACCTGAGGGGAGATATTTCATCTTCGGTCTTTGTTGAAAGAAATTCACAGGCATCAAGAGAGGAAACTCGCCCAATGTGTCCAGAACATGCAGTATAAATGCAGAAACAGAATGAATATGGTGATCTGGAGATTGTCCTACTGTGGAGTGCACTGAAAAGAACAATGGTTTTGAATGTCATTAAAAATAAGGTTCATTTGGATGAAAATACTGAGATGTTGGGAAATGCTGGAAAAATATTGAGACATTTGATCTTTCCTTGATTTCTCCAGCAATTCATTCTAAACTCTTGGTGATCTGGAAACTTTGACTAAATTACCACACAGAAATTAGTTAGTGGTGCTATCAAATAATCATTTCTATTTTCATGTTTTTTTTAATGCAGGAGTGCTTGTTCCATTAAGCACCTTCCAGGGTTAAAAAGCAATGGTGATGGACATCACGATGTTGTTGTTGAATGGCCTTCATTGTTTGGGTTGATTCCAAAAATTACCACTTTTTTTTTGCTGTACTGGTGAATCCTAAGCTACACTTAATGGTTGGTGTAATGTATAATTGGACCTGTCCCAGGAACCAAATAAAAATCTTACATTCTTAGTGAAACAGAGTGTTTGATAGGATTATAACATTTACTGCATTACTGACAAAACTGTATATTATTTATGAAAATAGTAAGTTGTAAACGTGGCGGATCTTTACATGAGCTGGCAGAAAAACCGACTTGGAACAATGGTCTCAGCTGAGAGTTGATTGTGTGTTGGAAACATAACCCTTCATTTCTTCTCAGAAAATGATTTATCTGCTGCTCAGCCATTTGCTGAATTGCACACCATGGATCATGTCCCATCATTTTCTACATTTTGGGTTTTTATTTAAAAAAAAAAGGAATATTATCCCACCAGCTGCAGCTGCCCAGTTTGTCATTGACCTGCACACAGGTTGAAGATCTAAATTTTATTTTGCGTGATTGGAGAAAAACAAAAGAATATGCAAATACTGGGGTCCAGTGCATTTCACTGAGAATGTCAGCAGGTCGTGCAGCATCCATAGGAAGTGAAAAGGAGACGGCGTTTCGGGTCTGAGCTCTTCATGAGGAATTGCAAAATCAGGTCGACACTGGTGATGCAAGGAGGGGGGGAGGAGAGGGATTATGGGGCAGGGGGTGCAGCACAGACTAAAAGGTAAGAGGTCATAGGTGGATACAATGGGAAATGACAGAAAGAGGTAAAAGGGCTGTAGGTAGCTCTCAGATAGAAGGGAGGGATAGCTGGAGGAAGGGAGATGGGGTACAGAAAGAGAAAAGCAGAGGGCTTGAATGGAAATTTGAGAAGTTGATATTGATGCCATCTAGTTGGAGACTGTAGAAAAGGTGTTGCTCCTCCAATTTGCGGATGGCCTCGATTTGAGGGTGTAAGGCCACGGACAGACATGTCAGTGTATGGCAGTGGTGTATGGAATTCAACTGGCTGTCTACTGGAATTCAACTTGCTGTTTCAGCAGAAAGAATGAAGGTGCTCAATGAAATGATCTTCCAGTCTGCGTCCAGCCTCTCTGGTGTTGAGGAGGCCACCTCAGGAGCATTGGATGCAGTTAATGATACCTACAGTTTCAGAAGTGAAGTGATGCTTCACCTGAAAGGATTGTTTACATGAGGCCATGGACAGACATATCAGTGTGGGAATGGAGTGTGGAATTAAAATGGTTGGCCACTGGGAAGTCTGAGAAATTATTTCCATGTTTTATGAAGGATTTCCTTTTCATCAGCTTCTGTTTGGCTGGGCTACTTGGAAAAAGGTTGTAGAAAGTGTATATTTGTATCCTTGGTATGCTGATGCCCTTAAAAGTAGATGCAGATTGTTTCTAGTTCATTCCTGAAGAGGTTTTGAGCCATATGATACAGTTAAGTGTAGCACTGGGTTTTATCGTCCTCCTGTCTAATGTTTCCTGATTGTGTACTCTAGTGGGTTTCCCTAGTGCCCACTGGTGAAGGCCAGTCAGCTTTTATAAAACAGGAATTCCTGCTTAGAATTATAACTTTTTAAGAAAATGACAGAATTATTGTGCATATTAGTCATGAATCAGAATTTATTGTCACGAACAAGTCAAAAAATTTGTTTTGCAGTAAGATCA
The DNA here is from genome assembly GCF_036971445.1 of Narcine bancroftii. Classification (NCBI taxonomy): domain Eukaryota; kingdom Metazoa; phylum Chordata; class Chondrichthyes; order Torpediniformes; family Narcinidae; genus Narcine; species Narcine bancroftii. The sequence goes on along the minus strand of NC_091472.1, from coordinate 243,989,419 downwards.
GAAACCACCTTTATGACAATAAATGAATGAGTGCACGAAAAATCAAAGTAAGGCAGTGTTTTTGGTTCCATCATTCAATTCACAGTATTTAGTTGGGGAGCCACTGGTAGCTATTGTTTAAGTCTTTATCATCGACCGTGGGCAACATTCTGGGGATGTTGCTGATACTTCTCTCCCTGAACATGCTTAATTTGAAGCACTGCGACCTTTTTAAAGCTCTGCTCTCAGAAGCTCAATCACCAGCAACTTTAAAAAAAATCACCCAAGGAGAGGAGTTGTACTACAGGGTCTGTCTGGATTTTCCCTAGGAATGGCGAAAGTGTGATGCTAATGTCCATCATGTTCACCCCTTTCTCCTTCATCCCTTATCTGCAACAAGGCATTCTATTCCTAACAGAATCTCATAATGCTCCAAATCACACCCCATGTGATGACTTAAAATTGTTGATCCTGATTTGCCTATCTCTGCCGGCCCCTGCCACGTCCTCTTTCTTCCCCTCCCCCTCCCCCACCATTTTATTCAGGCGCCTGCCTGTGTTTTGCTCAAACTTTGGTTACCCTTTACTTCCTATGGATGCTGCCTGACTTGTTGAGTTTCTCCAGAACTTCTGTGTATTGCACTCCAACCCCAAAAATCTACAGATTGTCCTGTTTAATATCTACTCATTGATTGTTTGCTGGGTATCTGAAACAGCTGATGATTGGTCCAACTCCCATGCTCTTCCCCACAGCTTTGCAAACTTTTTCTACAAATAAATATTTAGCATCTCTATCCTGATGAAAGGTGAAGAACTGAGAAACGTGTCATCAGGACTAAAAAGAGAATTAAGGTGGTATTAATAGGTGTCAGGCTACTGTACAGGGTGCCATGGAAGGGAGGTTGAATACCATACAATATTGGAGATTGCAGGATGCTTGAATCAAGAACTGTGATAATGTCGCAATAGGTGCCTGTTATCAGGGTAAGGGAAGCTTGTTGTACAGGTGATAATAAGCTTGTTTGGTCCTGCTCTCTTTTCTGTAAGGCCATACCTTTCCCACCCAATGGAATCTCTCCTGCTAATAGCTCACAAACATTACAATTAGACCACATTTTCTGATTGCTGTATACCAGCCTGACTGAGAGCCCAGGCCCGAAATGTTGGTTACCTTTTTACTTGCCCTGCTGAGTTATCAAGCACATTTGTGTATTGTACTTGACCCCAGCATCCACAGACTTTCTTGTTTAACCCTTCCTTTTCTCTTCCCTCTACCTGTCATTGAGTTGGCAATCCTGCTCATTCAACTTGCTAGGCTTTTTACATTAAAATGAGTGGAGTTTAGTCCATCAGTCCTTCCTTACTCCCTTGCCTGTCCTGACTACTGCTTTAATATCGGTATTTACCTCAACTTTCTCACCTGCCATGCTGCTGGTATGGGTCTCCCCAATCCTGCTGGGATATTGCTGCCCTTCCAGGACAAATGCAACCCATTCCTCTTCACTGGTTCACTCTTGTCAAGTGATCCAAGAATCTAAACCCATCCTTTCTGTAGAGGCTCCTCAGCTGCACATTTAGCTATCTTATCCTGTTCCTTCCTTCACCAGAACATGGTAGAGAGTAATCCAGATATTCCAACTCTTGATGTCCTCTTTTTAACCTTCTTCCTGACATTTGAGATTCCCTACATTCATTCTGCAGTTTCTCATTCCTTTCTCTACCTATTCTATCAGTACCAATGGGCACATCGAACCCTGGCTGTTCACTCTCCCTCTTCGGTAGGTTTTGCATCCACTCAGAGACATCCTTGACCCTGGCTCACCATCCTGGAGTTTTACTTGGCCACAGAATTTCATGACTGTACACTGAACTAGCAAGTCTTCCTACACGTTAGATTTCCTTGTCTCCATCATCCCCTGCTGTGGAGCAGGACCAGTTGTTATACAACTGACATAGGTCCTGTTCTCTTTTCTGAAAGGCCATACCTTTCCCACCCAATGGTTTTGAAAGCAATATTCTTATCACTGAAGGGAATCCTGCTCTCTATGCCTATTCCCTCCATATTTTTTTCTTGGTGGTCACCCAACGAGCTTCTGCTCACATCACCGAAGCTCTAGTCCATGATGCTCCCAGCATTGTGGGCCCTCCTTTGTGAGTTCAACTGCTCTGTCCACCTATCAGGAGCTTCTCTGAGACCCCAGATTCTGCGGGATGTTCAGAAACAAAACTGCCAGCTCTTTACCGTCGAGATCATAGAGGAAAGTCAAAGACCTTCCTCTTACCACAGCTCTGCTTCCTCCTGAAGCCTCTTGAGACCCTGCTTCAGCAGTTCCACCTCCAACACAGCACTACAGTCTCAAAACTGCCTCTCTGATGATGACTGCTCTAAGATGTATCACTGATTGGAAAGACAGGTAAGGTGACTTATTCCATTTTTTTAATATATATGTATTTATAAGACAACTGCTAAATGTATAAAAACCACTGAGATGAGGAATGTGACAGAGCCACAAAGGAATGGTTGAAAAGCATTGAAGCTGCAGATGCTGCAAAGCTGAAATAAAACCATTCATGCCACAAAAGTGCTTCTGTGACCACCTCCAACAAAAAGTCAAACCGTCAGTTGAAAGTGATCATCAAGATTTGCTCCACTTCACGTGAAACTTTCAATTAAAAAAAAATCTTAAATCTTGAAAGTTTCAACTGAAAAGCTGTTGGCTTACTGAATGCATATATACCTCATGAGTTCATCATTCTTCTTCCATTGGGAGAAGCAGGTCCCTGCTTCATGTAATTCTGTGGTGGTCATGGGTCTGGGTCTCACACCTCAAGGTCCTACTTTGTCATGGCCAATTTAATAAAATGCAACTTGCAGCTCATAGTTTGGACTAGCCTGTTAACTAGATAACATCATTGCAATTCTTTTAAAATAAACCATATTCCTCTGTGATCATTTCAATGATAATTGTTCCATAAATCATGCCAGACTGACTTTGTGATTAAGCATGTTTTCACTGGAAGAAATTTAAACCTCCTTCAAACATTGCGCCTTTGTTATTCACAGAAAAATCAATCAATAATGGTCATTTGCTGCTTGGCTGATAGTAGATTACAACCATAACTAAGTATCTGTAGAAATTGATGATTCACTGTGTTATGCAAGAAAATGAAGAAATACTGTATTAAAAATAACCTTTCACTCTAAGCAGCAAATAGGTACTTACATAACTAAAAGTGGGACAATCCAACTCACCGATATCTACTTACGATTTACATGATCCATTTTATTTAGTTTGTTTGAAACTATTTCATAATTGTTCTAATGCTGGCAGAACTAAGTTTTAATCCATTCTATGCAGCTGTTTAGACTCTTATCACTAGCCTTGTGTACAATAGCAACATGAATAAGAGTGGATTATAGTATTGCCTTACAAAAGCAGACAAATATCCAAATTCAAGCCTTGTATATTTAAAATAGCATCTTATAGGAGTGCCTCCTTTCTCATTGACAACAAAGTATCAATTTAAAAAGTCTGTGTGAATGGCAGGAGGAGGTAAATGTGGTTAGGTTTTTAAAATAAAAACATTTTAAGTGCCAGTGTGTGCAAGACCATTTATTGACCGGGTTCAGAGTTTCTAGGGACTACTTGCATGTGTCCTGACTTTAGACTTTCATTCCTACATGAATGCCCTTTATCCAGGCTGCTTTTGTAGGTCCTGTAATCTGCGCACGGGCTGCTTGAATCGCCTGCATGTGCCCATGCATACATAATGTGAGTGCCCCAACCGGAAACCGCAAATGAACCAAAAGATTATAATCCTGCTGAGTGCAATGTCGATGGTGTTTAAGACCAGTGACCAATATTTCTACAGGAAGTCTAGGTACGATCTGTGAAAGGCCATCTCAGTAACAAAGTGGAAATTTTGAGGGAAGCTAGAGATAGTCAGTTATTCACCAGCTGTGGCGGGGATTTCAGGCCATTACATCCTACAAGGTAAGGCCAAACACCATAAATGGCTTTGGTGCTTCACTATCCAATGATATGAACATCTTTCATGCTCGCTTTGAAAAAGAGAACTCAACAGTACCAATGAGTATTCCAGCAGAAGATGACAACCCTGTGAAATCGGTCTCTGAAGCCAACATCAGAACATCGTTCAAGAGGGTGAACCCTTGCAAGGTTTCAGGCCCTGATAGCATACCTATCAGGGTACTGAAAATCTGTGCCATTCAACTAACTGGAGTGTTCACGGACATTTTCAATCTCCCATTCCTGTAGATAGAGGTTCCCTCCTGCTTCAAAAGGGCATCAATCATATATCTCAAGAAGAAAAGAGTGAGCTGCCTCAATTATTCTTGCTCAGTAACACTCACATCTGCTGTGATGAAAAGCTTTGAGAGGTTGGTCATGGCTAGAATTAACTCGTACCTAAGTTTAAAAAAAAAAATCTGGACCCACAGCAATTCGCCCACTGTCACAATCGCTCCACAGTAGATGCAATATCACTGGTATCTGGATCACCCAGACAACAGCAACATGTACATTAGGCTACTCAGCTTTCAACATCATCATTATTCTCTGTACTGGTCAACAAGCTCCAAAACCTGTGCCTTTGCATCCCTTTCTGCAACTGGATCCTTGACTTCATCAGAAGATCACAGTCAGTACGAATCGGAAACAACATCTCCCCACTGACAATCAACACAGGCGCACCTCAAGGATGCATGCTTAGCCCACTGCTCATTTTGCTGTACACCAAGGATTTTGTGGCTAGGTACAATTCGAAGGCCACCTATAAATTTGCTGATGACCCCACAGTTATCCTCAGAATCACAGATGACAATGAGGAAGTGTACAAGAGGGAAATAGATCAGCTAATTGAGAGGTGTCTCAATAACAACCTTCCACTCAATGTTGGCAAAACAAAGGAGCTGATTGTTGTCTTCAGGAGAAGTAAATCAAGAGAACACAAACCAGTCCTTGTTGCGGGCCAGCAGTGAAAGTGTTAAGAACTTCAAATTCCTGGGTGTCAACATTTCTGAAGATCTGTCCTGGGCCCCCATGTCAATGCAATCATGAAGAAAGCTCACCAGGAGGAGTTTGTGAGGAGTCTGAGGTGATTTGGTATGTCATCAAAAGACACCTGCAAATTTCTACAGGTGTACAGTGAAGAGCATTCTAACCAGTCTGTCTGGTATGGAAGTGCCAATGCACAGCACAGGAAAAGACTACAGGAAGTTGTGAACTTGGCCAGCGCCATCATGGCCTTCAGTATTTACTCCATCAAGGACATCTGCAAGAGGTGGTGCTTTAAGAAAGCAGCTTCTATCATCAAGAATCCTCACCACCCAGGCCAGGTCTGCTTCGTACTGCTACTATCGGGAAGGAAGTACAGGAGGCTGAAGGTGAACACCCAGTAGCACAAGGACAGCTTCATCCCCTCTGCCATCAGATTTCTGAGTGGACAATGAACCACAGACACTACCTCACTTTCTCCTCTATTTACACTTATTTATTTAAAATTTAATTTTAGCAATACTTTTCTAATGCTACTGCAAATCAACAAATTTCGTGACATGTTCATGACAATAAATTCTGATTAATTTCACTTCATTTAGAGATCCAGCATGGTAACAGGCCCTTTTTGTCCACAAGACCCTGACACCCAAATACATTGATTAACCTACAAATCCCATGTTTTTGGAGGGTGGGAGGAAACAGGGTGTCTGGAAGAAACTCACACAAACAAGGGGAAAATGTACACACTCCTGACAGACTGCACCGGATTCGAAAGGGGGGTCACTGCTGCAGTAATAGTGGTTGTGCTAACTGCTACACTTACCATGCCACCCAGTTGCTGCAATGAACGAACGTGTGGGGGGAGGGGAGGGGAAGTTTTGTTATCCAGTCGCTATCCTTCGCTTCTTCAAGTTGTGCATGAGGACTTGCAGCAGGTGAACACAAGTGTCAGTTGTCACAAGAGACAGGAACTTCTATTTAAATGCCACTAATTTCAAGGAATTGGATGGTACTCTGAATAGCTGAAATTGAGAATAAATGCAACAAAAAGCAGTTGACACCACTTAGGCTCATCTGTGGATATTCGCAGTGCCATTTTAATTTTCTGGAGCACATCGTGGGAACAGAATTTGGTGTTGCAGAAGATGAGTTGAGGGTTATGTGTCTGACTGGTATAACTGTATGGCTTCAGGAATATTGCAGAAGTAAACGGATTTTGTTGTGCATAATAAGAAGTGATGCTCTTTAATTATAGGCTTCCTACCGCAGTGATTTCTGTGTAATTGACAGAACTCGGTGTTTGAACAGTCTTGAAATGGCTGCTTTACAATGCAGACAATGGCAAATTGCATAGAACAATTATATGAAAATAAATTGGAATGGAAAATCAGTAAAATTTAAAAATGATGAGCTGGAATACAATACAAGGTCTTTGCAAAGTAAGTGTCAAAAATAAAACTTGCAGTAATTGGAGAGCTGGTATTCTTTACAACTTTTAACTCCTTCACTGGTGATAAAGATATTCAGGTTCATTACAATGGCTGAATACACAGAAGATTGGCAGGATAACATCTTGATCTGTGATTTAACCCTTGTGATAGTACAGACCTATCGCCAATGTATATAGTTACAGTATCTAGAGTGTAATGACTGTGCTTACAGCGATTGGCTGAGAGCTTAGCCACGTCTACTATCTAGGCCTTAAAGGGTTGTGTCCCTAGCCAGGTCGGATCATTCCGGACTGGTCGGCCACCTGTGAAGAGCTCCTGTCTTTTGCTAATAAAAGCCTTGGTTTGGATCAACAAGTCTTTGGTTCTTTCGACGAGCTCTACAACCCTGTATTAAAATCATGATGAAACTTTTTTCATCTTCCCTAGTTTTCTTTTGGGACATGATAAAGTGGGAGCACGGCACTATCTCTTCTGTCTGCCCTGCCTTTCAATCTGATCATTGCTGTTCGTCTACCTCCTGCATTAATCCCATCTAAAATAGGTCTGAAAACCTAACCTATTCGCCTCTCAAGCCTCCACAGCCAACTTGGATGGAGAACGCCAAAGAAAGGACTGAAACATGTTGGACTTTGAATGACTTAGGCTGAATTTCCTTCTAATATTTCCTCAACAAAAAGTTCTGGGATCAGGCTGCTAATTTTTAAGCTCAATTTTATTGCAATGTAACTGGAATATCACCTAAATTTTCTTCCTTTTCTTCATCTACAAACTCCTCTTCTTGCCCTTCTTGAGGGTGATACTTTCTGCTGAAGTATGATTACTCGGCCATGGTAGTTGTCTTCGCTCCATCCTACTTTGAGAATAAGGATGGTGAGTGTTCATGAGTATTTATCTCCCTGTGCACTTAACCTTTGCATAGTCATGCACTTCAAGAGCCTCAGTTATGGGCCTTGAACACAAATGAAGTGTTCCAGTCACTCATTAACTGATAATTATACTACATATATAATAGATTTACTTGAGATTACAGCTCAATATCTCCTTTCATCCTCCTCTTCAAGATTCCTTTATTGTCATTCAATAATTCAGAAAATAAAGTATTACACATTTTTCTTTTTCCTGCCAGAAGGCCGACAGAGTCACCATTAGTATTGTGCCCCTTGAAGTAAGAGAAAGAGAAGTAAAAGTGAGTCCCTTCAGAGAAACTGTGTCCATGGATTTCTCTCCAACTCTCCCGCATTCTCTGGACCTGCACAAAAGCCCTATTCAATCCACTGGCAGCCCAAGCCCCAGATTCACACCTCCAGTGCGATGAGGAAGTCTTCAGTGCCCGAGGCCCTTCGGGAGCCCTTCTTTCCCTCCGCACCCTCTTGAATCCTGGTTAATTCTTTGCAGTTTATGTCTAATCTTGATGTAATTCTCAATTTGGCTGTATTGCTGTCAACAGTTTAGGGCAAGGGCTTTTAGAAGTGCAAGGGAAGATGATGAAATCCTCCTTCTCCACAAATGCAATTCATTGTAATCCTTCTACCATCTCTCCCTCTTGTCCATTTCCATCTCTGTTCCCAATCCTCATCCAAGACATCAATCCAGGGAAATATTATGTCTGCTTTGTTGAAATCAGAGGCAAGACCAGGGCTACATTGAGGCTACAGATTCAAAAGCCAGATATAAGGAGCATGCAGTGCTAGTGAAGGCAGAAGTACTTGAGTGAGAACTAAAGTATGTAACCTTGTCCTTGTTTCAACAAAATAAGGGCACATTGTCTCCCTCAGCTTGAGTTGAGGCTTGACTCCAATAAATGTTTAGCTCCAGTTCATTATTGGCCTTTCCAGTCGCACTTCCTTCTTTCTGCCTGCTTTTGTTCTGTCAACATTAAGTGTTGAATGCTCAGCAGCACAGATCAGCCTATGGAGAGCTTTGGTTTTACTCAGTAAGGACTTATTGGCTAAACGTGCTTCAGAACATAAATCAAAATCTTAGTTCTTGAATGTTAATTTTAAAAGGGTCTGTCTCCATCTTGGATCTTACCAAATGAGAGATGCCAATGTATCTCTCAACACTGTGGTGGACAGAAGGTTTAAAATGGGTTAATTTTTGAGGAGCAAAACATTTTACTCGCTGCATAATTAAAAAACCCCAACTTCAATAACCTTTTACATGTTGTTTCCTTCCAGTATCTCTTTAGAGATGCGTGTATTGCATATAAATCCCATTCCAACAATACAGCTGAAAAGTATATTTGTATTTTTATAATTTAATAAGCGAATGTCAATAAAACGGTCCCATGTTGAGTGGAAATTAATATCGTTAGTGGTATCTAACTGGAGAGTTTTAATTTGAGTGTAACAGACGGTTAATCTAGTATCAGTACTTTTACTGTCTTTAGTACCACTCAATCATCAGTGTTGGAATTGATATTTACTCATCCAAATCATACAATAATATAGAAAGTTAAGCAAATCTTGCAGCTCTTTCTTCATTAAATAGATCGGATATGGACGATGAGTGAGTACATTTCATCGACTTTTATCATAACATAAACACATAAAACTGCACCACAAATGGTAAGAAGATAGTATCACTATTGACACTTGGAAATTCCAGAGTTTGCTTTCAAATCAAATTTTGTTCAATTTGTAGCTTTTCCCTTTATTACAGAGGCAAATTCAAATGGTTTCCATGAGACGCAAGGGTTTCATAAATGAAAATTCCAACCAAACAAACAGAAATAATAAAATGTGCTCACCAACTTAAATATTATATTGTGTCTGTGATTGAGGACAGATTACTATCTCCCTTTGTCTAAAATAAAGGCCTTACATTATAAGGTTTTATATTCCTGCTGTCCTGGTTAATTAACTAAGTTGTTGCTGGGTGAAGACATTCTCTCTCTTTTCCCCCCCATCACTCAGCCAATGAATTAATTCTGGTGGCAAATTGTGTATGGCCTTTCTATTCATGGGCATGGCCACAGGCTTTCCTTTTGGGAATAAGTGTTTCATTATTCAGCAGAATATCTGAAAATAACAATCATGGTTCACTTGAGATTGTGGGAAACCAAAATCTTCCCTTTCTCTGAAGTTGCTTCCAACCTGTGGAAGTTCAATATGTGGAATAATGTAGTCTGTGCAGTATGCATTGTGTCACTACTTAACTTGGATTTGTGCATTATGTTGGAAGGGAGTGATCTTCATGTTGGGTTCCTTGTTTTTTTTTAATTTTTATTTTGACTCCTTAACAGAACAAGATATCACCACTTTTAATTTAGAACCAGAGAAAGCTTCCAGAGATGGGTTGGCACGATGGTTCACCTTCAGTGATGGTGTACACAGGGTAAACAATTTTATTCAGTCATAATGTTTAGAAGCATCAGTAAAATTGAGCAAACTGTGATCCTTTTAGAAATGTTGTTGAAGGAGGACATCATTGAGGTTGTTGAAATTGTGGAAGAATTTGGTACAGTAAAGTGGCAAGGGTAAAATGTCCTAATTTCCGAGACATTCGCATATTGGAAAACCTCTCCTGGGCTAGTACATGTAAAACAATTATAAAATAGGCACATCTGTACTTTCCAAGGAGTCTGAGGAGATCTGACGTCCTCGAACATCCTAATGAACTTCTACAGGTGTACTATGGGAAGTATATTGAGTGGTTGCTTCACGGTGGGGGTTTGGAAACTCCAGTGCCCAGAAATGCAGAAGGCCGCAGAAGTGGCAAACTCAACTAAATCCATGTGGAGCAAGAATTTATGTGTGACCTATTGAGTACTGTTAGCATTTTTGTGTTTTTACTTCAGGCAAACCATAGCAAGCACTGACTTCAGATCCATTGATGAAGGCAGGCAACACCATAAAGATCATCATCACTTGATAATGCTTTCTTCTCACTGCTACCTCAGGCAGAAGGTACAGAAGCCTGAAGTCTGGGACCTCTAGGTTCAAGAACAGTTTATTTCCAACATCTATCAGGCTTTTGAACTTCCTTGTCTACCACCTGGAGAACACTACTTTTGAGATCACCAAGGATCTTTCTGCACTATATTGTAACATCACATTCCATTTTGCAGCATCTGCAACTTTGAATATTTTTATGTCCCTTTATATTTATGTTTTCAAGTAGTAATTAAATTTCCATTTCCTGTTTTAGTATTTTTTGTGTCCTAGTATTGTTACAGTAAGTGCGAATTTTAGTGCACCTGTACATTATGACAATCAACTCTCATCCTAATTCTTCTCATTGTGGAGAACTCCAATCCAAGAGATGATGTGACTAATAAATGAAAAATTTCTTTTTAGAATATTAGTTTAACATATACATCCTACATACAAAGTCCTCTAGTAAAACAAATAACAGGTCATATATACTTATCACAAATTAGTATAAATGTAAATTGAAAAACCTATCCATATTTGTTTATTTAACAATATTTCTTAAAATTAATTCTGGATAGAAACCAGGTGAACAACATTAGACAATCCTTTGATTCTGTCTAATGATACAATCTATGACGATCATAATTAAACCCATATTTAACAAGTTAATCAAAAATTTTTTTTTAAAAAGCCTAAAACTAAATCTAATTTATCCCTTCCCTCTAATCAAGGTTATCTTGTAGAAAAAGGATGTAAAGATATGGATCAAATAGTGACCTTCAGGAACTAGTCAGAGAATCAGTGGAAAATTTAGACTCCTGAAATCTTCCAATTCTATAAATGGGCACCACATCTTAACTTAAAATTTTATTTTTATCAAATTTTCTCTAAGCTTAAATAGGATATTGTGTCATTTAACCACTGTGTATGAATAGGTGTAATATGAACATGATAAAAGCTAAAATTTTCTCCTGGGATGCAGACCTAGGTATATCCGGTTCATGAGAAAAACCAAACAAGACAATTAAAAGGCATGGTTCTATTGTGATCTTAAAAATTGTTGATAAAGTTTGGAAAATATTCTACCAAAATAATTTAAAGATGGGAAACTTCCTTTATCTTTTAATGAGGCTAATATATATCTTTTGAGGGTGGAAAAAAGGAAAGAATCAACAGAATGTGCATCTTATAGACCTATTTTATCTAAAGTTCTAGTGCATAGATTAGAAAGTATTCTACCAATAATTATTGATTCTGACCAAACTTGTTTTATTAAATATCATTACTTTTATTATAACATTGATTATTGAATATCCTACATTTACCCTCCACCCCAACAATGGAATATGTTCTTTCATCAGATGCCGAGAAAGTGTTTGATCTGGTGGAATGGGAATATTTATTTGCTGTTCTAGGAAAATTTAATTTTAGTCCAGATTTTATTAAATGATTATATTCATGTCCTATAGCTTAAGTCTTTTGCTTTTTGATATAGTACTGGAAACTCTAGCTGTAGATCTCTAACAGTGTAGAGAATTTTGCTTGCTCAGGAGTTTGCGGAGGAGCTAGTGGAGTTGTTTAAGTGAACCGGTATGAACTTGAAGGGCCAACATGGCCTGTTTCTGTGCTGTAAACGGTTATATGGTAACTGGAACTGGAGTTGAACATAAAGTATTTCTTTACACAGATGGTCTATAGCTCTTTATTTCAAATCCCGATCTTTCTATACCAAATGTATTAATTTTACGTGCCCAATTTAGCCAGTTGTTTGGTTATAAATTAAATTTGCATTAGAGTGAACTATTACCCTAAAAAGATTTTTTAAAAGGAATCCTAATTTTCTGTTTAAAATAGTGAAAAGATCAATTCCAATATTTAGGAATTACAATTACAAAAAAATTATAAAAATTTATTGAAAGAATTTATTGAAAGAAAAACAGGGGTATGACTTAATCAGATTGAAGTATTATTATCAGGATGGTTACCTTTATCTATTATAATGATTGGACAATTAAAATGAACATCTTACCTCAATTTCAGTAGTTTTTTCAAGCCTTAGCAATTTTAATTCCTAAACGCTTCTTTAACTCTTAGATTTGGTTATCTCTTCTTTTGAATAATTGTTAACTAAATTTAATCTTTCTAATAGACATTTTTTATATTTTTACAAGTTAGACATTTTGTTCAGTCCAAACTGTCTGATTTTCCTTGAATCTCATATTATAATATTATTGATTTATTTTTCAACTTGCTGTTCACTCACAGTGGATTAGTATCATTTATTTATAATGACATTGGATTTCAGAGTAGCCTCAATGGCTGGGATTAAGAATGATTCAAATCTTGTTCCCAATATCACATTTTCAGATGAAGATTGGTACTTTTTTTTTTTTTAAATTTTTTATTTTTCACACCATAAATCACGTTAGCCATGATATACACTTTTTCTTTTTCACACATATACAGTGACTTTTAAGATTGGTACTCCTGAGTTGATTAATGATTCCTTGTTTTGTGCAAGGCATTGTGTATTACAATTTAAGGTGGTATACAGAATACATGTATCCAAACTCAAATGATCTCATTTTTATGTAGATGTTGATCCATAAATGTAAATTTAAAACTAGCAGAAGTGACTTTATTCACACTGGTTGGAAGATGGAACTTAGTATCACAAAGTACTTAAGGTGAATGGCATGAGTGCCTTTATGGGGAAACTTAGTCATAGAATCACACAGTGTGTAAAAAGATCCTTTGGCCCTCTTGCCCACAGTGATCAAAATGGCACACACACAATGTATTTATTTGGGTCATGTCCATCTAAACTCATCCATGTATCCGTCAATTTTTTCATAAACATTGCATATTTGAGAAAGTTTGCCAAGAGGGTTAAATGGAATAGGGTGGTGTCAGCTGGATGGATCAAATCACTTGGATCAGTGCTGTCATGTTTTATAATTCTGTGAGAGAATAAGAAGAATCCACTCAAAGCATGTGCCAAATATTAATACCTTGGAGCAACAAGTCTAGTTAGTCCCCAGGTGTAGGATCAGACTTTGTAATCTCCACACTTCTCAAATGGACTCAAGAATTTCAAATCCATCTAAAAGCTTTGAAAGTTGAATACATTTCTTTGCAAGATGACTTTTTTTTTTACACTGAATCCTTTCAAGTTCTGTTGATAATAAGGATGTTTCTGTGTCATTTTATTTTGGGTCTTGTCACTTCCAGTTTTTTGATTTATTCCAGCAAAATGTATCTACCTTCTGATTATTTTTTTCCAAGTCAGTGATGGTTAGAAGATTGCATCTGCATTTATAAGTTATACAGTTCACCGTTTCACGATGAGAAACAGATCTTTAAGATCCAATAGGAATTTTGACAGTTATGAACTTGCAGTGGGAGCAAGATGTGTGTAAGACTGGAAATGATTGTAACTGTAATTTTATTGGACCAATTCCTGTTGAACCTTGATGATCCTTTTTTTGTATAGCCAAAATGATGAATATTCTAAAAGTAAAACACAAAAATCTGCCCACACTGTGGGTGAAGTTTAAAAAAAAAAGCTGGAGAAACTCAGCAGGTCAAATAGTGTCCTTTATATAGCAAAGATAAAAATAAATAACTGATGTTTTGTATTTGAGCCCTTCATCAAGGTATGTAAAAATGTTGGCAAGTGTCCAAATGAAAGAGTGGGGGGGGGGGTGAGGGGGGTGGTTACAAAGGCAGGAGGTGATATGTGGAGAAGGGAGGGAGGGAATACCAGTGATCAAGGGGAGGAGGGATGGCTTGGTGAAGGGAGGGAGAAGACCAAGGAAGGGAGCAGGAAGAAGAAATGGGTTAGCAGAAATCGCAAAAGTCGATGTTAATGCCATCTAGCTGGAGAGTATTCAAGAAAAAATCAGGTGTTGTTCCTCCATTTTGCGGGTAGCTTTGGTGGGATATGGACAGACACATATGTGGGAGTGTGAAACAGAATTGAAATGGTTGGTTACTGGGAGGTCTCTTGTCACTGGTGCAGACAGAGTGAAGGTGCCCAGTGAAGCGATCTCCCAATCTGTGCCCAGTCTCTCTGATGTTGATTTGGCCACAGAGAGCACCGGATACAGTAAATAAGCCCTGTGGATACACGTGAAGTGTTGCTTCACTTGAAAGACCTGTTTTGGGCCCTGTTCCATTGTGAGTGAGGAGGTGTGGTCACAAGCATTGCACCTCCTGTGACCACAGGGGAAGGTGTGGTGGGGGTAATTAGTGGGGAAGGATGAATGCATGAGGGAGACCCAGGGGAGCAGTCCCTAAAGAAGGCAGAGAGGGGAAAATGTACCTGGTGATGGGATCCTGTTGTAAATGCCGGAAATTCCAGAAGATAATATGTTGGATGTGGAGGCTGGTGTGATGGTAGGTGAGGATAAGGGGGATTCTATGTTTGATGCATCTGGGTGAAGAGGGGGCCAGAGCATGCGAGGAGGAGATGCGGGTGAGGGCTGAGTTGATGGTGGTGTAGGGGAGGCAACGTTTTGGAAGATCTGGACTGGAAGAGCTCATCCCAGGAACAGAAGATGAGTATTCCAAACAAGTTAAAGTCTTTTTTGAGTTTCACATGATTTTAACAGAATATTTGATTATGAAAATCTGATTTGTTTTACCAAATAATTCCTTCATAGGGCCCAAGGTGCAATGACCTACTTGTGAAATTTGACATTCTTTGTCTTGCTTCACAACTTTATCTTTAGCAACCTGTGCGCTGTGGCAGAGGAGTTGTGATGCCATGTGTTAGGTGCAGAGCCATCGGTTCAAATGGAGGAATAGGGCAGTCACAGGGACAGATTTCCTCAATGCTACAAAGAACAAAATACTGTGAATAGTGAAAATTGGGAGTAAAAACATAGAACGGGGGAAATAATTAATCGACTCAGCAAGATTGATCTGAAACAACTATTTCACTTAGTTATTGAGCATTTCCATCATACTCAGTGTTTATTATAGTTTACCTGCTATACAACATTTTTAGTCAATGTAATTAAAGCTTCAGTTATGGAATGTTTGAGGCTGAAAGTAACAGTGAGCATCTGTTTGTCCAAAAGTGCAATTAGTTTTATAAATTGACCATGTAGAGGCTATAGTAAACCTTCATAAGTCACTAATTGGGCATTAAATGGAGAGTTGTGTTCAATTCTGGGAACTACAAAACAGGAAAAGTGTTAAGGATGAGATTTTATTGGGGTTATGTTGGGATTAGGGTCCCTGTTAATGTGGAAAAGTTGGCACAGATCACATTGTTCAACCTACACCAGTGAATGTTTCAGAAAAATATAACCAATGTTCTAAATCCTAAAGTATATTAGTAGAGTAGTTAAGATAAATTAAGATAAGTGGCAAAAATATCTCAGCGGTAAATGAGGGGTGTTTATATACAATGAAACCTTGCAATCTTCAATACCTTACCAGCAAGGATGGTCAACGAACATTCAGGAGTACTTTTCAACAGAGAATTGGATGCATATGTAAAAGTCCCAGGTGAAAAGAGACGAGAAGGAAGTAACTAACTCTTTCTGAGAGGCAGAGTGGACACAAATTTTTTACCTTCTGTGCTGTGTTCCACAATTCTAATCTGATGGGCAAATGTCAAATTATATTTCACTGTTTAGAGCAGATAATTATGATTTTTAATGTTGCAAATTAGTTTTTGGGCGATCAATTAATTTGACAGTTGTAAATCTTAATAAAAAGCCCTGACCCAAAATGTTGACTGACCCATTGAGTCCCTCCAGTGTTTCCTCAAGTTTCCAGCATCTGTCGGGCTTGGGTTTCTCACTCATTCTTCTTTTAGTATGCCAACAGGGTGTTGGATTTACCTACTGTTCAATTCAGTGGGCCATATGAAAGAACATAGGCTTAAATTAATGTTCTCTGCCAGAGGAAAATCTACAGTTTCCTGAGTGTCTATTTAAATTATTGTCTGGGTGGACATTAATTTAGCCTCAAAACACACTAAACTTGGAATTATTAAGTGTCTTAGCACAGGCGAGAAAAGTCTCCAAAATGGAACTGGAATGATGCATGTTCCTGTACAGCTTCATTGGAGAGTTGAGTAAATTCAGTGCACTTGTTCTGGCACAATTCCATGTCTCTTCACGCTGCTCACCTCTGCAGTGCTCAGGTTTAAGCAAAGGATATGTGACTCGTTCAACAACTAGAAATTGTTGGGTGAGAGCAGAAGAACAACAAAAATAATAACTACTTAAATAAATAGGACCGCATGGTTAGCCTAGTGGTTAGTGCGACGCTATTACAGCGCCAGCAACCTGGGTTCAAATCCGGCACTGTCTGTAAAGAGTTTGTACATTTTCCCTGCGACTTGCGTGGGTTTACTTCAGGTGGTCAGGTTTCCTCCCACCTTTCAAAACGTACGTATGGGTTGGTAAGTTTATTAGGCTGCAAAGGGCTTCTACTGTGCTGGATTGTTACAACTGAACAAAATAACCATGACTTTGAATCTGTCATTGTGTGCTGGGTGAGTCTCAAAGTCCATGGCCACTTGTTTTAACTGCAAGGATTAATTTAAGTCCATCATGTTGCAAAAGACAATGCTAATCGAATAAAAACTGGGAGAAATAGAGATGTTATGCTCACTTTATCTTTGAACAGAAACTGTCTCCAGTTAAAACAGGAACTGGCCAGACAAGAGGGCTCCATTTGAAGACTTGGTGCAAATAATTCAGTGTGAAAGCTTTGAGCTCATACATAGAACAATTAGAAATGATGTTTAGACCAAACAACATTGCAGAAAGAGATGGTGATGGTGAGAATTTCCCTACATGACATGATGCATTCCAACAGCACAAAAAAAATCTTTCATCTTACTGAACACACAGGGGACAGCAGATTCAGGGATCTGGTAGAAAACGCAGACTGTTGAAGGAACTCAGCTGTCAATCAGTATGTGTGCAGGCAAAAGAGGGAAGTTGACATTTTGAATTGAGACCTGCAGGAGGGCTGAGAGATTCCCTGATGCAACCTCATCCATTGAGTTCTGATGTAGGGTCTTGACCAGAAACACATCTGCCTTCACAGATGCTGCTTGACCCATGAGTTCTTCCAGCAATCTGTATTTGGCTCCAGATTTCTGCATTTATAATCTATTGTTTCCCTCTCAGTCCTGATTCTTCCAACTAAATAGATTCTGAAACATGTTGTATTAGCAAATCTAGTAATTGCACAGAAAGCAAAAGGCATTTTGTTTAGGATAATTCCAAACCATCAGAAATTGTGATGAGCTACAGATCTTTAACTAAGAATCTAAGACGGTTAGCAAGTGCATTGTCTTGTTCAAGGATATTCCTCTACATTGTAATTTTGCTGCCTTAAACTGAACACTGAATAAAAGGTTTGAGATTTAATGGGTTGTGAATTCAATACAAGATAATATGGGGCATGACTGTGCAGTAATGTTAACTCTCCTTAATGATCCACCACCAATTCCCTCTTCACTGTTCAGAGCACCTCTGTTGGATTTACCTACTGTTCAATTCAGTGGGCCATATGAAAGAACACCTGTTTCTATTTAGAGTTTGGTCATGCTGAGTACAGTTCTCATCTGGGCCCTAGGTTTTATTCCAGCAACATGATTACCACCCAGGATGGAAAACATGTATAAAATTAAAAAAAATGCCTGAGGAATTCAGCAGGACTTGCGGTGTCCATAGGGGGTAAAAAGATGTGACCAAGATTTTGTACCTGAGCCCTTTGTCAAGGTATGAGCAAAGAGCAGCCAGGCACTGAAGTTAAAAAGGCTGGGGTAGGAGGGAAAATGGGGAGGGAGGAATAAAGGCAAAGGCAAAGGCAAATCTGGGTGAGTGCAAGGTCATGGAGCTCAAGCAGCCGGGATTGCAGAGGGGGAGCAACGAGAGAGGCTCTCAATGAACAGTGGAGCAACCGATGGAGTGAAACACAGAAATGTGCAGCCTTTGTGATTGTAGTAAAGGCACACGAATGCTGGAGGAACTTGGCAGGTTTTGTAGAAAAAATATGAAGGTTTTTCATGTTAATACATTTAATGCAAAGTAAAATTGTTGATATTAGTTTTAAATCTAAAATCAGAAAATTACTTGATTTTTCAAATAATTTTAATCTAAAATTGTTTTTTAAATGGAGTTGAAAAATAGACATTTGGATACAGTTGAAAAGATCTTTGACTGGAAAAGTTGTCGATAACTATGGCAAAAACAGTAACTGTGACTAATTATTAACTATCTATCTTTCATATTTATTCTCTATTTCTAATTTAATGTGCTGTAGCCGTGCGCTACTTGAAGAAAGAAAGACACATACGGATGTAGTGAGGTATAGCTCTGTTTTATTGGAACTGAAGCCCAGCATTTATATTGTTGGTGTTCCAATCATTTCCCCACTTAACTGATGTCACTGCCTGTGTAACAATAGTGGGTTTCTTGCATGCGGGCCCCTTATTACATTACAATGCCGCCTTGCCCACGCGCTGTCTCCAAGCTGTTGTCTGTGCAGTTGGGACCAGTGCCATGCTGGAGATGCTGGCCCTTATGCTGTCTTAGCCGTACGACTGCCAGTTCGCTTGCTGGGGCCAGTGCCGCTGTGTGGTCTACTGGCTCCCGGTTGCGCTCAATGCCCAGACACCGACCTGATTGCTGTGGTGGTGTGTCACTACATGACCTCCCCAAACTGGTGGTTTTGTCTTTGATGCCTGAAGGCAGCGTCTGCCTCTCTTGCATGGTACTGGCGTCTCGACGGGGTGTGCCGGGTCCAGGTATGCCAACTTCAACCTGTCCATAGTGAAGAAATCCATCTTGCCTCCGATCTCCAATTTGAATGTGGCGCTGTTGTTTTGTATGACCTGGAATGGTCACTGCCTCTAGCAGTGGACGTTGTGGACCCCTGCGGATGAAAATGTACTCACAGTTCTGCAGGTCTTTTGGGTATGTTGGTCATCATTTGTCTGTGCCTGATTGATGGAGTCAGAGCCAGGTTGCAGACTTGTTCCCAAGGCCTGTGGAGGAGTGCTGCTGTTGTTAAAGTAGCGCTTCTGTCAGGGTACAAAACCACAAAGTCCAATATAGTGTTTATTGAGTCACACCAGCGGAAATGAGGGGTACCAGTGGTGGGTAGACAGTTGCCTCACTAGTACTGTTTGAACCTCATTCAAAGAACACAGTAACAGGGTACAATATTTAAGGCATTTTACTGCATACAAATTTGATAACATTTCTTTGAAGGTATTGCTACAGCTTATGTTTTACATTTTGCAAATCCTCTTCCTAAAGACAGCAAAATTATTTGTTGTGGTCATTTAATCCCATGTACCAATAATAATTAAGAACATCCTTCTGGTGTACAAAAAAAATTAACAGAAGTCTGGAAGGGTTGCTCACAGTACACATCCATATCTATTCTCTGGCTGCCTGATTTCTGGTTTCCAATTTACACATGTAAATAGCTAGTTTCATAGTAATCTTTGATTCTTGAAGTTGACAATGGTGACCAAAACTTCAGCACTGAAACAATGCCATTCAGGGACTGAGTGGTGCTGGATGCTTATTGCAGCCTTTAGATTGCATCTAATAGGTGTTTCATCTTGTATTTGTATGTGTGAGTACTTTCTATGGATGGTTCTTTATTTTAAAGTTGATATAAACAGCATACAAGGCATGCCATGAGGCTGCAAGCCTCCATTACAGATCTAACCTACTTCCTCTTGCTCTGTCAGCCCCCCTGCTGGTAGCCAATTCTAATCAAACAGTAACTATAATCAAGGCCTTGCTAGTGGCCATACAAACATGATTACATCTCCATTTCCTAAAACAAAAATAGCTTACTTTTAACTAATGTTTTCTTTGTATAATTCTGCAATTTTAACTTTAACACCAAAAACTTACATTTTCATTGTTATTGACATTGTTAAAATTTTTAAAGGTTGTTTTGTGTGTTCACATTTACATACACTAAAACTTGAAGAGCGAATAAGATAGCACTACTTCATTCTATAACAGCAGTCTATAAATTTGCCCAATGAGCCTCTTGGGAGGGTTCAAGTATCTTGACTATCTCCTAATTGATTGTCCCTGAATCTGAGTTGTTGCCTCAGATGGTGTCTTCTCAGATGTGCATTTAGACATTATCTGTCTTTCCATCTACTGTGGCTGGTACCATTTGAAGGTCTCGACCATTTCTTCGCAGAACAGCACCTTCTTCTGTCTGAATGGTGTATGATCTCAGTGGGACTTCACTAAGGACAGATCCCTTCTGAGTCCATTAGTTTGTTTGTTATTTTAGCCTTCCTTGGTCACCAGTGTAGAGTTCCAATAGCTTTTTGTTCCTTTGTCAAAGCAATACTTTTGCTCACCTTTCTTTTGTTCTTTGAACTTTCTCACTTTCTCCCTCTCTGCTTTTAGGAGGTTCTCCTGAAGGGTTGGATTGATCTTAGCTTACGTCCCATAAGGAGTTTTGCTGGTGACATACTACACTTGAGCAGAGTTGTACAATATACTAGCATGCTCAGGTAGAAGTCTGTTCCACTGTCTTTTGCCTTGTTCATCAGTCTTTTCACTGTCTGTACTAATTTTTCCACTAGACAATTGGACTATGGAAAATGAGGACTTGATGTGGTATGTACAATGTCCCACTCTTTGGTGAACTGTCGAAACTTAAAATTGCAAAACTGGGGTCCATTGTCTGTGAAGACCTTGCTTGCCACACCATGTCTGGAGAATATGGCTTTCATACCTGTTATTACAGCATTTGCAGTGGTGGTGTTCAGTTTAGACACCTCTGGATACAGGGAGTAATAGTCTGTGAGTACCAGATAGCCTTTCCCTTGACATTCGAATAGATCAGCGCCTACCTTCTGGTAAGGTCTGTGAGGTGCTGGGTGTGGCTTTAATGGTTCTGTAGGATTGCTTGCTTGATATTTCCAGCATATTGTACAGTTTGACACTTCATTTGTTATATCAGTGTTGATTCTTAGCGAATACATCACCTCTTGTGCTCTTACACTTTTCGATTCTGAGATGTTTTCCATGGATCCTTTTTAGCATTTCTTTTCTCAGACTCTTTAGGATAAAGATTTTGCTTCCTTTGTAGATTATGTCTTCAACCACTGATGGTTCTGCCTTGCAGTTCCAGTACTCTGAAACATCAGGTGAGCAGTCCTACTTCATGTTGGGCCATCTATCCAAGATGTTCTTTCTCAGTTGTCTCAGTGTTTCATCTTTGTTTGTCTCTGAATTTGATTCCATTTTTGCATCTGATATGGGCAGTGCACTTGTGATCATGTCCATGAAGGTGTTCACGTCTTCATCTATTTTGGTGTTTGCGGGCTCTCTTATGTCAACAGCTCTAGAAAGTGTGTCTGCTGAGTATATTCGCTTACCTAGTGTGTAGGCTACATTTCCGTATATAGTGTTGCAACCTAATCATTTTTTGTATTCTCAGTGGACATTCATTTAATGGCTTTTGGAACAGTGTAATCAAGAGCTTATGGTCAGTCTCTACACTGATTGCTTGTCCTGACACAAACTGATGAAATCTTTCACAGGCATATGTGACGCTGAGCAGCTCCTTTTCAGTTTGAGCGTATTGCTTCTCCACGTCTGTCATTGAGCGTGATGCATATGCAATGGGTTGGCAGTCATCATATTTTTGCAGAAAAACTGCACCGATGATATCTGATGATATCTTGATGGGTGTCATTGGGTCGTAAAACCTCAGAACCGGTTCCTCTGTGAGCAGTTTCTTTAGTTCTCTCCATGACTTTTCATGGTCATGAATCCACTCCCATTCAATGTTCTTTTCTGTTCGTCTTCTCAATGGAGCCATCTTTTCTGAGAGGTTGGGATGTGAATTTACCCATATAGTTGACCATTCCATTAAACCTCCGTATGTCCTTTTTGCCTTGTGGCCTTGGCATGTTCCCAAAGGCAGATACCTTTCTGGGATCTGGTCTGATGCCCTCACTGCCAATAATATCTCCTACAAATGTTAGTTCTGTCACCCCGAGCTGACATTTCTCTCTATTCAGCTTCAGGTTTGTTTTCCTTGTTGCTTCCAACACTTTCCTTAGTCTCTCATCATGCTCCATTCTCATGGTTCCCCATACCATGATGTCATCCATTGAGGTATCAATTCCATCCAGGTGCTCATAGACCATATGGATAGTTTTGTGATACACTTCAGGAGCTGAGGCAATTCCAAAAGGTAACCTTAGGAATCTGTACCTGCCAAATGGACTATTGAATGTGCACAGTCTTGAACTTGCTTCATCCAATTTTAACTGCCAAAATCCTGATGATCACCTAACTTGCTGAAAAACTTTGCATTTGCAAACTGTGACATGATTTCTTCATGTGTCAGAAGCTTAAAAGTGTTCTCTCTTTATATCTCTGTTTAGATCTCTTGGATGCAGGCAAATTCTAAGCTTTCCATTCTTTTTGTCCACAACAACGAGTGAACTCACCCACTCCATTGGCTCATCTATGCTCTGAATCACATTCAGGCTTTCCATCTAGTCCAACTCTGCTTTGAGTTGCTTTGAAGCGCAAATGGAACTTTTCTCCATAGATGTATTGGTGGCACACGTTTATCCACTCTGATTGTGTGTTCTCCTGGAAGGAGCCTAGACCCTGAAATAGGTCATTGTACTCTTTCATGGGTTCATCATAGACTGTCTCTCCTTTGCTTTCCACAATGAGGACTCTTTTTACCAGGTTCAGTTTCTCACAGGCTGTTAAACCTAGTATGGCCTGTACATCCTTTGGTACCACGATGAATGCTAACATGTGTTCTTTGTCCTTGTGCTTCACTTTGACCATGCATTCTCATTGCACTGGTATATTGGTACTTGAATATCCTGACACCTTCACTTTTGTTACATACATCTTTGGTCTTGGTCTTTTTTTTCTTTGGCTTGGCTTCGCGGACGAAGATTTATGGAGGGGGTAAAAAGTCCACGTCAGCTGCAGGCTCGTTTGTGGCTGACAAGTCCGATGCGGGTCAGGCAGACACGATTGCAGCGGTTGCAAGGGAAAATTGGTTGGTTGGGGTTGGGTGTTGGGTTTTTCCTCCTTTGCCTTTTGTCAGTGAGGTGGGCTCTGCGGTCTTCTTCAAAGGAGGCTGCTGCCCGCCAAACTGTGAGGCGCCAAGATGCACGGTTTGAGGCGTTATCAGCCCACTGGCGGTGGTCAATGTGGCAGGCACCAAGAGATTTCTTTAGGCAGTCCTTGTACCTTTTCTTTGGTGCACCTCTGTCACGGTGGCCAGTGGAGAGCTCGCCATATAATACGATCTTGGGAAGGCGATGGTCCTCCATTCTGAAGACGTGACCCATCCAGCGCAGCTGGATCTTCAGCAGCGTGGACTCGATGCTGTCGACCTCTGCCATCTCGAGTACCTCGACGTTAGGGGTGTGAGCGCTCCAATGGATGTTGAGGATGGAGCGGAGACAACGCTGGTGGAAGCGTTCTAGGAGCCGTAGGTGGTGCCGGTAGAGGACCCATGATTCGGAGCCGAACAGGAGTGTGGGTATGACAACGGCTCTGTATACGCTTATCTTTGTGAGGTTTTTCAGTTGGTTGTTTTTCCAGACTCTTTTGTGTAGTCTTCCAAAGGCGCTATTTGCCTTGGCGAGTCTGTTGTCTATCTCATTGTCGATCCTTGCATCTGATGAAATGGTGCAGCCGAGATAGGTAAACTGGTTGACCGTTTTGAGTTTTGTGTGCCCGATGGAGATGTGGGGGGGCTAGTAGTCATCAGCGCTTGACGTCCTGCTTTGCGGAAACTGCCAAAATGTTTGGCCTGGAAGTCAGCCTGAAGAAAACTGAGGTCCTCCATCAGCCAGCTCCCCACGGTCTTGGTCTAATTTTCTTTAAATAACTCTTTGATATTACATTAATTTGTGCTCCAGTATCCAATTTAACTGGAATGTATATGTCATTCATTTTTAATCTCAACATCCAGTCTCTGTTTTCTTTCTTGCTTTCAGTCACATCTACTGCATGAACCTTGCTTTGTTGCACTTGGTTCCAACAGCAACAGGCATAATGGTTGCTTTTGTTGCACATACAGCATGTTTTACCATATGCTGGATGCTTTTTTTGGTACACCTTGTGCACTGTATCGACAACAAGGCTTTCGATTGTCCCTTGAATTTTTGTTCGCTGTCCACTTTGGCTCTTTTTGTTAAACATTTTATGTCTGTTCTTGCAGCTAGTTTCACTGAATAGCTTTTACCTGCAATTTTACAGTTCCTGTAGCCCTACAGAGTGCTGTGGCTTTTTCCTGGTCTAGAGTTTGCTCTCTTAGCAGTCTTTCCCTTGGACTATTACCTGGAATACCACACACAAGTCTGTCTTTTATCAGTGAGTTGGTCAGTCCACCAAATTCACACATTTTGCTCTGTTTCTCAATTCAGTCACATATTGATCAATACTTTTTTCCATTTCCTGTACACGTGAAAAATCTTTTTTAATGCTGTCCACGTTTTCTCCACAGTTTAGGTATGTAGTATGCCTCAAACTATTCCATTATTTTTTCCAGTTTTATTTTGTCTGCTTCAGCAGCAAAAGTTTTTATACACCCCCAGGGCTTAATCATGCATGACATGCAAGAAAACTGATGCTTTCCCTTCATCACTTTTCTTGTCAGCTCCGACTGCCACTAAATACAATTCAAAACATTGTTTAAATCTCTTCCAATTTTCAGCCACGTTATCTGTCAGTTGAAATTTTGCTGGTGGATGTAATCCTTCCATTGCTCACTGTGTTAGCTTCTCTTCACTGATCAGTTACTAACTTTAGATTTTACCTTTAAAAGTATTTCATTCTAATTTATTTCATCCCAATTCTGACACCATATTTCATCTTGTATTCATATGTATGAGTTCTTGGACAACACATAGATGAAGGAAAAGATTCTTTACTTTAAAGTTGATATAAACAGCACATGAGGCAGGCCATAAGGCTGCAACCTTCCATTACAGATAATATACTGTGTCAGCCCCCTGCTGGCAGCCAAGTCTAATCAAACAGTAACTATAATCAAGGCCTTGTTAGTGGCCATGCAAACATGATCACTATCATTACAACAGGGTAGTAGAGAGTTAACACTATTATGTTAAAGAGATCAGGGAGGCATTAGGATATGGCTCAGTAGATGAGATGAGAATTGATTCCTGTCTGGAATGTCCTTGGTTACTTTCTCTCTCTCCCATCTTACTGGCAAAAGTCTGTGTGATGGTTTCTTCATCATAATTCCCATAACTAGATATTCTATAACTAATATTCTACATTCCTCCTTTTTATCATGACTATTATAACAAAAAAGGTCTGTGAAGAAAACTTGGACATCATTAAAACAGTAAATCTATAAGGGTAACTAGATAGCTGGGAGCATAATAAGTTTTTTTAAAAATCCAGTGCCAAAGCTTTGTGGAAAGGGATATGTGCAGGCAGTCAGACATTTCGCACCACCGTTATGCAAATCCTGTATCTCTCAGTTTGCATGTGGTTCACTCATTTAGTGATGTTGTCAGAACTCTACGTACAACAGCCTTGATCTATAATGTTACAGGTCTCCCCACAACCAGCCGCAATAAAACCAGGGTCCATTGTCACAGCATGGATGGCAACCATCTCCACTGATAGCTGAGGAAACCACTTTCCCAGCTAATTGGGAGTCCCTTAGCTGTTTAATTTTCCAATAGCCCCCCAATGCTGAGTCAGCGAATCAGCTCTTAAAAACAGAATTATAAAAGACCTGCTCCATCCTCTTTATTCTGAACCCCGTTACCTCTGGCCAATCAGGGTATTAGTGTAGCTTCTGTATATGAGCTGTAGGGGGAAACCACATATCCCAGTTAACAGGACCACGTCAAATTGGTAGTCAGCCGTGGATATGTCCTATGTCAAAAAACATTGTGTATATAGTAAAGTTTTAAATCAACTTTCTCCCAGCTTTGGTATGGCTACGTATCTGTGAGTCCCAAAAGATGTCCTGTTACCTTGCTGTCCTCCACGTGTTTGTCCTGACTTTCACTTGTCTGTGATCTGTTTCATCTTAAAAATCCATTATCACTCCTTGTAAAGTATTAACTTGTCACCCAAAATTTGTCTTTTCAGTCATGACTCTGAGATTCAGTTCGCGTATCAAGGCGCCAAAAAGTCATAACAATAAAGTTCATGTTAGAGTCTTTAGGTTTTTAGTTGGGCCTTTTTCCTTCAGTCTGTTTGGTGTATCCAGTGAAGGTGTCCTTCAATCTTTACTGCAGTCAGTGTTGTTTAACAGCACCTAGAATGGTCGTTCCTCACTAAGTTCTCAATTTCCTCTGATCCCATTTCCTCACCAGGATGTAATTTTCAGATTCGACGTTAGGATATTCACCACGTTCTGTTGGATTACCCTCCTCTAGGTGGACTTGATGTACCTGTGAATACACCACATGAAGAAGTCTTGGTTAGATTACTAGAATATTTTCTCATGTTATGGCCTGATGATGATAATTTCATCCCCACAGGCAGTGTGGGCTTTGCTCCCCAAAGTGTCCGAATTGGCTGTCCGTGGACCATCTCTGCAGCAGATAGCCCCGACTTAACCTGTGGTGTCACTCACATTCTAAATAATGTTAGGGGTAGCAGTTTTGGCCAATTTTAGCCCTGTTTCCTTAGTCAATTTTGCCAGTTTAATTTTTTAATGATCTATTTGCACATTCCACTATTCCTGCTGTCTGGGTTTGATGGGAGTAGTGGAAATATTGCAGGATCCCCAATTCCTTTATTCAATTCTTTATTTATCTCAGTTACAAAGTGAAGATCATTATCTGAGTTCAGTACCTTAGGTAGTCGAGAGCAAGGAAGTATTTCCCTTGATAAATTTTAAAATAATTGTGAAAGCAGTAGCATTTTAACAATTAAAGCAGCAATATTTACAGCAATGTGCTCATAATAATTCAGTAAACTGTTATAAACATGAAAAAAAATGGCCTCATGGCAAGAGGAACATCTCTTCTGGCATGGTGTTCCTTTATCGATGTTATTTATTGGCATGAAGCATTTTAATATTTTTCATTTGCTTCACTAACATTTTGGATGCCACCATGTCTGTAGTGAGGCATTTACAGTAATATTTATCATTCCTTCCTTGCTAATGTGGGTGTAATTGTTCATATAAGCAAGTAACAAAGATCAGGTACTGTACACGTTTGGCCAGCCGGCATAATTTATAACTGAGTAGCAGGTTGTGGGGACGCGGCCCCTCTATTCCCATGGTTGGGTCTCAGTGGCAGAGACTCCCTCTGCTGTTTAAAAAAAAAAGCTTTTAATTTTCTCACTGTCCCAGTTGTCCAGAAACTTGCTGGCTGCCTGCTCACTTGGGTATCCTGTCTCTGTTAGTGAGTTGTTACGTTTCAATGGAATAGAAGTTTTTAGGCATTCTCTGTTAAATTTCAATTTAACCAATTATTGATTGAAATTCCTTTCCATTTGCAGGAACATTAGGTTAATTTATAATCAAGATTGAAGAGTCCTCATCTTAAAGAAAATTGGAGTGTTTTTAACCAAAAACAAGGGTGGTTTGAAAGTGGATATTCTGAGTTAAAGGTACCAGTAAAAATGTACACTGCAGTAAGCATTTGAAGCACCGTTTTCTCAACAAATGTTATGTCATGTATGGCTCAATCTGAACCACTTCCTGACATCCTTATTTGGGGTATAATTTGCCTCCAAGATATTTCTTGAATGGTTTTTGAACCATTAAATGCTACAACATGCAGTTAGATCTGAAATGGAAAAAGAACCAACTTTAATTTGTCCTCAATGGTGGTCAGTAGGAAGATGAAGTGTTGTTCTGATTTGCTTGTGGCCTTTTTCAGTTTCTGAATATCACTTAAAATGAGAGAATTTAAGTTGTAATTTACTCCATGCTGGTATTTATAGTCCATTAGAGCATCCTCCAATCAGGCTTGTTTTCACATTACACACCCTTCTACAGTTTTGCTGCTTGGCTCACTTCCCCTTAAAATAATTCATGGAATAATACCCCCCAGGAACACAATTCCACGTCTGTGCCAGTCCCAAGGTGCAAATCAAACTAAAGTTGTCGTTTAATGATCCCTCGATCTCTTCATCTGCCTTTGGATATCTGGAAGGCTCTTAAATGTTGTTATTGTATCTGTTTCCACCTCCTTTACTGGCAATTCATCTCAACTTCTTCATATTTTAACTCTATCAAGAAAATGGTTTTATTGAATTTCTTAATTTATTCATGATCATTTGTTTCTCATGTCTACTTTTTCTTCAGTTTTACTTGTTTTCCATACACCATTCTAACTTTACTTATTGACCATGGACAAGAAACTCCTTATTTAATCTCCTGAGATAGAAGCCCCATTTAGACTGACCAAACTTTAGCAATGAAGGCATTTTCAGGTGGCCAAAATACCCTGATGTAAAGCCACATATTCTACCCCTATGCGGCTGTCGGGAGACCACCTGAAAGAGCAGGAGGTGCCTCTGAGGCACATTTTCCAACCCTCCTCTGAGAGGGATAATCACTGGAGCACTGAAGTCCCCCTAGGCACCTGAATGCAGTTGCCTGAAAGCGGCTGCTAAGGGGATGACAATCATCTGGCGAACGCCTGACTGTCCCCCCGGTGTTGATGACCACGTTGGCCGCCCCAACCCTGATGTCCTGAAGGGACAGGAGGAGGAGTGTGCTCTGAGGCACCTCCTGTGCAGCTGTCCCTTTCAGATGGTCAGTGCTGCGCTTTTAGCGCTGCCACCTGAATGACCATTCAACAGGTCTGAATCTGCTTCTGCAGGCGCATTCTTGGTGGGAATGCCCCTGAAAGTGGCTTAAGTTTGCAGACTGTTAAGTAATTGGCCAGGATTGTTTGCACCTGTTCAAGAAGGGGTTTATTTGAAAAAGTTCAAAAGTGGCTACTCTTCTGAAAGAAATAAATGACTCAAATAATGGCAAAAAATGGTGATCAGCAATGGTGTTTCCCTGCTACCATGAAGTAATGTGTGAAAAATGTACACTGATAAATGGCTTCTTTTAATGCCTAAATTTTCTCCAGGTATTTTAAGAACCCCCCCCTCTCTCTCTTCTCTCTCCTCCCTCTTCCCCCCTCCCCCTTCCCCCCTCCTCCCCCTCTCCTCTCCTCTCCTCCTCCTCTCCTCTCCTCCCCCTCTCCCCTCCCCCCTCCCTCCTCCTCCCTCCTCCTCCCTCCTCCTCCCTCCTCCTCCCTCCTCCCCCCCTCCTCCCCCCCTCCTCCCCCCCTCCTCCCCCCCTCCTCCCCCCCTCCTCCCCCCCTCCTCCCCCCCTCCTCCCCCCCTCCTCCCCCCCTCCTCCCCCCCTCCTCCCCCCCTCCTCCCCCCCTCCTCCCCCCCTCCTCCCCCCCTCCTCCCCCCCTCCTCCCCCCCTCCTCCCCCCCTCCTCCCCCCCTCCTCCCCCCCTCCTCCCCCCCTCTCCCCCCCTCCTTCCCCCCCTCCTCCCCCCCTCCCCGCCTCTCTCCTCCCACCCCCTCTCTCCCTTCCATTGCCCACAAATCTTTTTAACTCCCCACACTACCTATTCTCTGGCTCCCTGATTTCTGGTCCAATTTATACATGGAAATGGCTAGTTTCATAGTAATCTTAGATTCTTGAAGTTGACAATGACAACCAAAATTTCAGCACTGAAACAATGCCATTCAGGGACTGAGTGGTGCTGGACGCTTACTGCAGCCTTTAGATAACGTCTAACAGGTAGTAGTCATTTAGCACTATTGTGTTAAAGAGATCAGGCAGGCATTACGATATGGCTCAGTAGACGAGATGAGAATTGATACCTGTCTGAAATGTCCTTGGTTACTTTCTCTCTCTCCCATCTTACTGGCAAAAGTCTGTGTGATGGCTTCTTCATCATAATTCTCCTAACTAGATATTCTATAACTAATATTCTAAATTGTCATCCAGTTGCTTATCCTGGGATGGTGTGAATTCCCTCAGGACCACCAGTGGAGCTTCTTATTACTAGTTCTGTAGAAGAGGTATTGAGGTCCTCCTTGGGTCCAGTGCAGATCCCCAATAGTGCCCATGGTTGGCCATCCACCCAGATAGGTCCATGTAGTCTGGCCATGAGTGTGGACTTGAGGTGTTTGTGGAAGCGCTCCACCAGCCCGTTCAATTGAGGGTGATAGGCTGTAGTGTGGTGTAGCTGAGCGCCCCACAGACTCGCGAGGTTGGACCAGAGGCTGGAGGTGAATTGGGCCCCTCTGTCTGAAGTGATGTGGGATGGTATGCTGAACTGTGCTACCCAGGAGGAGGTGAGGGCTCTGGCTCAGGAAATTATGAAGGTGCTTGCTAACGGGACTGCTTCTGGCTAGCTGTGAAGCAGTCGACCATTGTGAACAAGTAGCGGAAACCCTGGGATACTGGTAGGGGTCCCATAATGTCCACATTGACATGGTCAAACCTTCACTCCGCTGTCTTGAAGTGCTGCGGTGGGGTCTTGGTGTTCTGCTGTGCCTTGGCTGTCTGGCACTGCGTGCACGCCTTAGCCCACCCTCTGACTTGCTTTTGGAGACCATGCCACACATACTTGCTGGCCACCAGCATTACCAAGGTCCTGATGGATGGATGAGCCAGTCTGTGGATGGAATCGAAAACTTGTCGTCTCTAAGCCATGGCGACAATAGGTCTGTCTTGTCTGGTGGCCACATCGCTGACCGGGATATCCTGGAGTTGCAGTCCTGAAATGGCTGTCCTATACTGGGACATATCCTTATCATCTTGTTGCACCTCTGCCAGTGCCACGAAATCCACTCATTTTCATAGTGCGTGGATGGTCTGCCTGGACAGTGTGTTTGCCACCATGTTGTCTTTGCCTGAGATGTGTACTTGGAGATGTATGATAGATGACACTGTTGGTGAGCTTAGAAGGAGTCCGAGATTTTTGCCAGGGCAAAGGTCAAGGGTTGGAAGTATCAGTGGTAGTGGATGGCTAGGTACAGAGCCAGTAGCTCCCGGTTGAAAGTGCTGTACTTCAGTTCTAGAGGATACAGATGCCGACTGAAAAAAGCCAGCAGCAGCAAGCTCATTCCGATCCGCTGCTCCAGAACTCTGCTGATCACCATTCCTGTGGCGTCCACTGTCAGGGCTGTTGGAGCATCCATCCTGGGCTGTGCTAAAAGAGCAGAGCCCGCCAGTGCTTCCTTGGACTTTACGAAGGCCTCCTCTGACTCTGTGTCCTAGGTTATGTCCTTGGCTTTGTCCGCATTGCCGGCGAATAAGAGCTGCTTGTTTCTGGCCGTTGAGGGGATGAATCTGTGATTAAAAGTTGATCATCACCACAAACTCCTGCAGTCCCTTTGTTGAGCTGGGCCTAGGAAACTTTCAGTTGCCCTCCACTGGTGTGGCCCCTTCCTTGGTTATCCTATGGCCCAGGAAGTCAATGGCCTCCAACCAGAACTGGGATTTGGCTGGGCTGATCTACAGTCCAAACTCACTAAGCTGGGTGTAGAGGTTGCGGAGATGCACCAAGTGTTCTTGTCGGTCTTTACTCACCACCAGGCTGTCATTGAGGTAGATGAAAGTGCCTTCCAGGTCTCGGCCCACCACGCCCATCAACCACTGGAAGATTTGTGCGGCATTCTTCAGCCCAAACAGCATGTGTAGGAATTCAGACAAGCCG
Organism: Narcine bancroftii; assembly: GCF_036971445.1. Lineage (NCBI taxonomy): Eukaryota > Metazoa > Chordata > Chondrichthyes > Torpediniformes > Narcinidae > Narcine > Narcine bancroftii. The sequence continues at coordinate 243,957,401 of NC_091472.1, read as the reverse complement.
AACAGGGTAATGATGGCAGTCTTGGGATGCCTTCAGGGTGTAGGGGATTTGATGGTATCCCTGCACAAGGTCCATGAGAGAAAGTTGTTGCTCCATGCAGGTTAGCTGCAAAGTCCTGTATGTGTGACATGGGGTAGCAATCTAGTGTAGTGGTTTCGTTAAGCTGGTGGTAGTCACCAACTCCCAGTGGCTTTGGGCACCGTGTGCAGGGGTGAAATCCATGGGCTCTCTGACCACTGTACTATGCCCAGTTCTTCCAGCTTTTTGAACTCCTTAGCTAGTTGGATCTTCTCTGGGGGTCGTCGTCTGGCTCTTACATGGAGCGGTGGGCCCTGGGTCAGGATGTAAGGTCACAATCTGTGTTTGTGTATCTCTGAGGTGAACTGGAGGGTAAGTACTGTCGGGAACTCTGCGAGGATCTTGGCATACTCATCTGTGGAACTCTGCATTGAGTCCAGGTTTTTGGCGGATGGGGGAGTCTGGCATCCTTGAGAGGGAAGGTCTGGAACGTCTTTGCATGGATGAGTCTCCAGCCTTTTACGTTCACCAGCAGGCTGTGGACATGTAGGAAATCTGCCCTGAGGTGCAGTTAATTCACTGCTGGAGAACATCTATGAGAAGAGGGTGCCTCCCAACTGCAGTTGGACCCTATATGTCTCATAGGTCCTGAAGGTGCTGTTGTTGGCAGATCTCAACATGGGGCCCACTTGCCAGTTTCTGGTTTCCTGCCCCACCTGGGCAGGATGCTGATCTCCACTCCTGTGTCCATGAGGAACTGCCGCCCTGATTGACAGTCCCTCACATACTGGAGGCTGTCTTTATGGCCAATTATCATGGTCATCGATGATGGCTCGTCCCGGTGCTTCCTTGGTATGTTCATGGTGGTTGGAATCGGCAGGCTCCGGAGCCCCATCGTTGGTGGTAGAAGCACCACTGGTTATTGGGATCACCTCCCTTGTGGGGTTGCTGCTCCCTCTGCGGTTTGGCCCAGGTCTGGCGGTGGGGTATGGCAATGAGCCCCACGGACACCGAACACTCTCTCTTTTGCTTCCACGAGATGTCCGCTTATGCTGCGACTTTCTTGGGGGTCAATGAAGTCGGCGTCTGCCAGGAGTAGTTGGACGTCTTCAGGCAATTGCTCTAAGAATGCCTGGTCAAACATTATGCAGGATTCATGCTCCCTGATGAGGGCCAGTATATTGTTCATCAGGGCTGATGTGGGGGGGGGGGGGCTGTCCCCTAGCCCATCTAAGTGGAGCAAATATGTCCCTCTCTCTTGTCATGAAAGCCCAAAGGTCTCTAAGCAGCTATTTGAAGGTGGTGTATGTGGCTTCCGACGGGGGCGCCTGGATGAAATTGGCCACTGGGTTCGCTGTGTCCTGGTCCAGGGCACTCAGCATGTGATAGTACAGGGTGGATTTTGCTGTGAGCTGCTAGATCTGAAACTGTGCCTCAGCCTGAACCAGAAGTGGAGCTCATTCATTCAGAAGGTCAGCAGCTTCATGATGACTGCGTGGACTGATGGGTTTAGATGCCATCTAAACCATTGGGGTCACCAATTGTAGCCGCATGCTATTCTAAGAAAGACACACACGGGTGTAGCGAGGTATAGTTCTGTGTTTTATTGGGGCTGAAGCCCAGCTTTTATACTGTTGGCATTCCCACTGTTTGCCCCATCAACTGACATTACTGCCAGCATAACTATAGCGGGTTTCCCATGTGCAGGACCCCCTTATTACAATGCCTTCTTCCCTGCATGCTATTCCCAAGCTGTTGGCTGTGCAGCAGTGGCCAGCACCATGTTGGGAATGCTGGCCCCTATGCTGCCTTGGCCGTATGACTGCTAGTTCACTTGCTGGGGCCAGAGCCGCTGCACGGTCTGCTGGCTCCTGGTTGCACTTGCTGCCTAGAGCGCTGGCCGGATTGCTGTGGTGGTGTGCCGCTACAGTTCTATTTTAGTTTTTTTCCCTGAAGTACCTGTTTGGTTGCAGCACATAAGAATTTCAGTGCATATGTACACTACACAATGTATATGACAATAAACATTATCATTAATATACTATCAGGTCCTCCTCGCCGGGCCATCCATGAAGCATGGTGGAGTGGACTCCCATAACCTCCACACACTGAAAATTCGCACCATCATCGGATCAAAACACAGTCCCAACGAATATGGCTCTGTTCAACATTAGGTCCTTGGCAAACAAGATGCTCATCCTTAATGATTTCTTCACTCCCCAAGGTACTGACCGAAACCTGGCTGAATGCAGACCAGACTGCCCCTCTACACGAGCTCTGTCTGCAGAACTGTAAACTTCTCAGAACTCCAAGGCCCTTTGGATGGGGCGGGGGTCTAGCCATTGTATTTAAAGACCAATTCAACTCTTGCATAGTCAACCCTGGGGAATAATGTCTTTGAGTTCCAACTAATCAAAGTGGGCCTGGTCAATCCCTTCTTAATTGTTCTCCTATACCGCCCACCAAAAATGCACAGACTTCATTACCCAATTCGCCAAATTCCTAACACCATGCAAAACTTTGACCAAGTTGGAGACTTGGAGACTTCAATATTCATGTTTTTCCCCATCGAAGCCCCTAGTAGATGAGTTTGGAACCTATTGGATTCCTTCAACTTCGATCTATTGCTGGACCTATCCACAACCTAGGCCACACGCTCGATCTAGTCCTGTCAGCTGACCTCATCATCAGCAATCTAACATTAATTGACACAGGTGTCCCCGACTATTCTGCCGTCACCTTTGATCTTCCCCCCACTGTCACTACTCCCGATGTATTAACTCTCGGACTGCAGAGGAGTTCACAAGAGCCCTCATTGCAGCTCCAGGTACTCCCACCATCGAGGCACACCCTCAACGCTGAGGAGCTAATTTCCCTGTACAATGTGACCTGCTCTTCAATCTTCGATGCTGTGGCTCCACTCAAATTGAAAAAATCCAAGCCCAAGATGATGCCTTGGCTAAACAATGTGACCAGGGCCCGAGGGAGAAAATGCAGGAAGGCTTAACAGAGGTGGAAGCGAGACAAACTCCATGTCTGCCTCAAGATCCTAAACACATTTCAGGGTGTTGTGAAGGCCAAGAGAATGAAATACACTACCAACCTAATTGCCAATCACTCCCATAACCACAAAGTCCACTTTACCACCATAAACTTGGTTGTATGCCCTCCACCCTTTACAAACCTGGACACATCCCCTGTCAAATATGAAGAATTTAAAAAATTCTTTATCAACAAAGTTGAGAACATTAGGAAAACATCCCTCTTCTTCTTCCCCCCACCCCCCCCCCCCACCCACCACCAAAACCATGCATAACCTAACTGGACTGCAGCTCCGTCCTCATAACCTGAACAGTTTCAGTCCCATCACACAAACCACTCTCAGAAAGATCGTGTTATCTATGAAGCCTACAACCTGCCCCCTTTACACTATCCCTCTTGAAGAATGTCTTCGACATTGCAAGTCCGAGCATCCTCTCCATCAACAGCTCCCTAGTCACTGGCTCTGTCCCAAAATGGTTCAAATGTGCAGTGGTTCAGTCCCTCCCAAAAAAACGCCATAACCTTGACCCCACTATCCCCCAAAATTACAGACCTGTTTCAAAACTTTCCTCTCCAACACCCTTGAACAAGTAATATTTAACCAACTATCTCCTTATCTTCACCAAAATAAAATAACAAAGTTTCAGTCAGGATACAAGGCTCACCACAGCATGGAGTTAGCCTTATTGAGGGTATAGAATGACTTACTACGCACCACGGACTCAGGCAGTGCCGCTGTTCTAATGCTCCTATACCTCAGCGCAGCATTCAACACCATTGATCACGCTCTTCTGATAGAACATCTCCAGCAGGAGGTCAGCATCAATGGTGTGGCCCTGAGCTGGTTCAAATCTTACCTCACTGACAGGGTGTCACAGTCAACATGGGCAAGTTTCTGCAAGGATCCATCTTTGGTCCATTTTTTTCTATCTGGACATACTCTCCCTCAGGCACATCATGCAGAAACATCTCCTTCCACTGTTACACCGGTAACACCCAGCTTTACCTTCTCCTAAAACCGATGACCAGTCAAAAATCACCAACCTCACCAACTGTCTGGAAGAGATAAAATGCTGGATGGCCTGGAACTTCCTCCAACTTAATGAGACAAAATCTGAGATCATCCTATTTAATTCCCCCCCCCCAAGTTCACCAAAATGTTGCACGACTCCCTAGGTAATCTATCCACTCTTATTAAACCCTATGTTAAGTCACTTGGGGTGCTATTCAACTCTGCCTTCAAATTTGACAAATCGGTCAATGCCGTGATGAAGGCTTGCTTTTTTCCAGCTCCACACCATTGTTGAAATAAAACTGTAGGCACTCAAGGACTTCGAAAATGTTATTCACGGCTTTGTATTCTTATGTCTGAACGATGCTAACTCCCTATACACTGGGATTAGCCAGTCCTCCCTAACCCGCTTCCAGTTGGATTAGAATGCCGCAGCTAGAGTAATGACAGGTGCCAAGAGGAGGAACCATATCATCCCAATTTTAGCCTCCCTTAAGTGGCGGCGGCTGCTGCTCAGAATTGACCAAGCTGCTGATATTTACATACAAGGCCCTCAATGGCCTTGCCCCCAAAATATTTCAGATCTGCTTATACCCTACTCTGTTCCCAAGCAGTTCAGGCCAGCTACAGCAGGACGCCTAGCTGTTCTGCAGACCTTCACGGTTGTGGCCCCCAAACTGTGGAACAGCATTCTCCTGACCATTAAACTAGCCCCCTTCCTCAACTGCTTTAAATCCAGGTTAAAAATGTACCTTCTGTCGTTAGCGTTTAACATCTGAAACCCTTTGGACGTTCCTAACCTGCGACAGTGCTGGACTATTCACTGCAATTTTGGTATATTTATAACACCTTAACCAGTTGTTTTGCAAATAGTTGTACTTGTTTTGATTGATTGCTTTGGTTTTGGAGCATTTTGGTCAATGCAAGTTGAAAAAATGTGCTATATAAATAAAGAACTTGAACTTGAGGACAGTCATCTAGTTCCACTGTCCAATACCAGGTCTCTGCTTGGGAGAGAGGTG